>NW_010328278.1:0-103758 GCF_000700745.2 Antrostomus carolinensis | reverse complement strand
AGGAACAGATTAATTGGGGGAAAAAGGAAGGAAAAAATTGAAAAGAAGGAAGGAAAAAGGAAGAAAGAGATTCACTTAATAAAAAGGGAAGAGAAATGCGGGGGAAGACAAAGCAAGGAGAAGCAGGTAGAAAGAGTTAAAGTAGAAATGCAGTAAAAGTTAAGAAAGGCAAATTTTAATGGGAAGACAAGTACAGATACATGAGTTGAAGGAGGAAGAGAGAACATCAGAGAAGAACACAAGACTATTGGCCCTTTGAAATGCTGTGGAGTGTCTCGCAAGGTATGAAGTCCTTCTTGGGAACCTGTCTGCTGGCTAACTACTGAAAGACTGTCTCTGGATGTAGTTTAAAAAGGGAACTCTGCGTTGTGTATTTCCACAAACAGAGGAACAAAATTTATAGCTAGTATATGGGATTCTGTCCTGTGGTTTAATCTGGAGCAGAAATGTTGTTCTGCTCCAAAACTTCCTTCAAAACTAATTTTAGGCTGAAGGTGGTGTAGAGATTCAGAACACACTCTCAAGCTCTTTCCTGTACAAATTCTTGTTGGGAATAGATTAATGGAATACCAGGAAGGGAAAATTGCTTGAAGATTAACACCCTTATGTACCCCACATACCTTCCCCCCTCCCGCTCTCCAGAAACCTTTTTCTACTAGGAGAAAAACACTTTCCTCAAGTATTTCATAGTTTGTTGGTTATTAGGGCTTGCTATCTTCATCCTATAGTCTGAAAATTTCACCTTTTTATTAACTTGTCCAAAGACAAACTGTCTGAAAAAATAAGTTTTGAAGCCTCAAAAGCCAATTGTGTATGTTTGGTTTCTGACAGAATTTAAGAATGAAGTGCCTGTACTACTTAAAGTTTCTATTTATCATAAATATTAGTAAGATCTGTTATCTTAAAACTACCAGTAAAAAGATGTGTACGGTACTGTGACTAGGTGTTTGAGCTCAGAACTTGTGGAGGACAGGTAAAATGAGTATTTCAAGAAGGATGTATTGTTTTTACACTAGATATTTATTGTAAATATGCTTCAATGTTATGCCTTCCTTAGCCTGAGACTATTTAATTCTACTAAGAGAAGATTTTTAATTATAACAGATTTGGAATTTAAAGATATAGGTAATGGCTTAATGGGATTTTTGGGAGCACCTAACTTCCTTCATTTCAGTGACACCTTAGCACTTTTATAATCCATAGTTTTAAATGCCTACTTGGCAAAGAAGCCAAGATAATTAATAAATAAATGTAAACAATGAAACTTATTACTTGAATGAACAGACTTTACCATTAAAAACTACAGGAGAGTCATACTCTCATAAAATAGGAGTTGTGCAAGAACAAAAAGAATAGGAAATTTGAAATAGTAGACTGGAAGACAAAATGTGGTATAAGAAATGGAGACAGGTGCAAACAACTGTTTGCTCTTTTTCATGGATTGAGAAAAAGGCATTATTAACTTGATAATGCATTACATCTAAAATAGAAAACAAGAACAAAAGCAGTCTTCAACCCATAAATAGATCTTTGGAAATTTATGTTTGTGTTTTGGTTTTACTTTATAATCATTTTGGTTTACAAGTACAACAATATGTTACATGTCAGTTAAATAATATATTATTTCTTATGCTTGCACGTGCTTGTGAAACATCCCAATTTTGCATTTCATCCACTATAGATGTGGAAACAAACATGAATCTGAAATGCATCATGCTTTCTACATTTTTGGAAGTAGATGCATTGTTATTAAGAAAGTTTTTTTTATTAATATAATATTTTTTTTTTTTTTTACAAAAATAACTGTAGAAAATACCAAAATTGTAGAAAAATAGTGTCAGTTAAGATCTTTCAAAGGTTGAACCTAATGAATCTTACGGAGTAATTTTACTGTGTATTTTTTCATTATTTGTTAGTAGATACCTGAAACACTCAGTTTCTAACCATTTCAGCCTGCCAAGAAAACATATACACAGTCACACATGGCTTTAGTTTACTCTGGAAAACTGGAACTTGCTACCACTTTTTCCTTGTCCTATTCAGGTAGTTCATTATTTTGTTGACAGTTCGCTTCCATTAATCTGGTATTTTTGGGAAAATTGCTTGCAGACCTTACATTTCTGTATTGAAGGTGATCAAATAGGCATTTGAATCCCTCATGTAAATGATGTCTTAAAGTTAAAATAAAATCTACTTTCCAGAAAGTAACTGTAAAACTATTTTATGCAAGATTTCATGTGGGATACCTTAATGGTTGAATAATAAATTTTACCTCATAAAAATGAAATTCAATAATACAGTAGCTTTCTCAGCGCAGTAGCATCTGGTTGAATCTCATGAGAGCCAATATTTTCCAACTCATTAGGATCATGTCGTTCTGTATGTCGTCAACATTGACTTAGCCAAGCTACCTTTACTTACATAACCGCCAAACTATTAAATAGGTCTCTTGTGGAGTGAAGTCAAATATTCCTCTTATTTTGCTTTTGCCTTGGAAGAAGAGAAGAAAATGTACATACTGTAACATTTAAACATCTGGTCTAAACCACATCAGGGTAACACTGAGGAAAGTAACAGGATTCAGTATTCTTCCCAGGTGTACATATAAAAAAGGGTTGTAGAACTGCTGCATAGTTCTTTTAACCACTTAGGAAAAAGACCGAAATAAGTGACTTGCCTTTCTAATACCCCTGTTTTTAAAACTACTTTTTTCCTCTTACCTGCTCCCCTGCCACCAAACCCCAAAGCCCAGCAAAAGCCCAGCATTTCAAAGTTTAGTGGTAATGCAGGTTGTTAAGCTCTAATCGCTTCCTTGCAACATATTGGCATTTAATCTCTGTTCCACATAATGTGGCCAGTTTTGGCGTTCGTTTTGAGGAGTATGACTTAAACTTTCTGTTTAAAGTCAAAGTGTAAGAGTGTATTCTCTTAAGTAATTGCTTGGGAGTGACAGGACACAGCTGTATGAAACTTGCACAGTAGAATCAGAGAATCAGAAGCAGAGAATCATTAAGGTTGGAAAAGACCTCTAAGATCATCAAGTCCAACTGTCAACCCAACACCACCAGGTCTAGTATAAACAGTTTACTGTTTTGCATGGGTGATAGTACCCACACGTGTCCTCATCCTTCATGTAGGCTTCTGAATGCAATGTGTAAATAGTGTTATTTTTATACATTATACATTTCTGAGAAAGTCTCTTAGATTATCAACTCTAATTTCAGATGGAAATGGAGTGTGGATAAGCAACCTAAGAACAATTCTTTATTTAATTATTTGAGCTTAATATAGTGTGTATAATCTTTTATTTCATTTTATTGCAGACATTTTCAGTGATATTCTTAAGTCATGAAGTGCCTTACACTAAACATGGGATTGGTGGGACTTTTTGTCACTTAATTACGTAATCAGTGGGGTTTAGCTTGTTGAGTATCTTCTTAATAAATCCTCTTCCTGAAACAGTGATTCTGTAGTGGCCTGAAGTGAGGAACTAACATGTGAAATATGCACGTAAAACACTAAATGTAATTGCCTTTTTATTTTTTCCAGTCTAATTAATACATGCTAGTAAGCTTTGAAATTAAAAAATATGTCATTCTGATGAAAGAATCTTGGTAGGCATACTTAAGGCATTCATACAAGCTTAACTCTGATTTACAGTGTTTTGCTAGATAATCTAATGTACTTAAAAAGACACTTGAGACTTTTAAAATGTCTGTTGTGGTCAAAGTGAATGTATACGTAGTGTCAACAGCACAGTCAAGGAGAAAAAGAAAAGCTAAAAGAATCAATAGGTTGTGAAAGGAATATATGTATATATGTGAAATCTATAGATACACATAAACATATACAAGTTTCTTAAGTTGAATTGTGTTTCAGAATTGCAGCTTGATTCAGCGTATATGTTGGAAGTTAACAGTGAACTCTTGTTTGGTATGTTGGTGGGCTACCAAAAACAAGACACCTAAGCTTAGAGCTATAAATAGTTCCCTTCCTTCAGAGTCTGTAGTTTATTTGCACAAATAGCAATGGAAGCTGTGACTGAGAGCACCTGTTTTGTTTGTTCAGCTGTTAGCTTTATGTGTTTTCTTGTTCCATTAAGAAAGGTGTGTTTGGACAGCAGGGAGGTAGACTGCCTTTTTGCCTTGTTCTAGCTGCCATGCATCAGGTGAAAAACGCTACAGGGAGGTTGGGGTGGTGGCTTTTTTTCTAAGAGCAGTAGAGCATGTTGAGACTAAGCTACTGGAATTCAGTGTTACAATAAGACATAAGCCATGAATTTGCTGCATAACAGGAACTGGAAAACTTCTGAGAAGAGCTCAGCAGACACAAAAGAAAGCTTCAGAGATGACAGGAGGAAGATTCTTTTTGGGGGGAGGACCCAGAGAAGTTGTCAAATTTAGAGTGAATCGGGAAGCCATCGGTGATTGCTGATACAAGAATAAAGCATGAATAAGAAGGCCATGATGTTTTTTTGATGCCTGTGCTTTAAGGAGAAGGTGGGTGCAAAGGTCCTGCAACAGAAGTATTGACCTGAATCATGCTACCATTTGCTGAACAGTGCTTTTCAGAAGAGCAAAAGGAGATTATTTCTTTGCCACTAGCAAAAAATCATAGGGTTGTCATAAAATTCAAATTGGAAGGAACTGCAGGAAGTCTAATCTTCTGCTACACTTACGGAATCAGAGCAAGTTCTGTAGGGCTTTATCCAGTCAGGCCTTGAAAATCTCCAAGGGTAAGAACGCCCTGCCTCTCTGTGCAACCTGTACCACTGCTTGACTGTTCTCATGGTGAGAAAGTTTTTCCTCCAATCCAGTCAGGACCTTTCTTGCTTCAATATATGGCCCTTGACTTTTATCCTCCTACTGTGCATTGCTGTGAAGGGCCTAGCTGTGCCTTCATCACAGACTTCTCATACACACTGGAAGGTTGACAGTATGTCAAAGGTATTACTGCTGGTTTTCACCTTTTTAAAGTTTAAAGCAAAATCATAACTGAGGATTCCTAGCTAGTGCTAAAACTCAGGAATGGTGCCTCTGGAATCTGTTTCCTCTTCTAATTCTCATCCAAACTAGATTTAACCGGAGCTTTGACGCTATCAGTGCTATACAGCGCTGTACAAACTCAGTCACGCTGTTGTCTGATTAATAACTGTACTTGTGCATGACAGCGAATACTTCCAGCTCAGACTATCACTCTGTGGTGGTTTGACAGTTGTGGAAATTTCATAAGTCAGTATCTCTCCTTTTCATCTTCAGATTAAAGAATCCTACTTTGCAGGATAATAGATCAGTTTATAGAGTGAGATATTCTGAGAGGGAGATGGAAATGCATACAGGTGATACAACACAAACAAATGATCAAAACACAAACAGATGATCAATAATTTATGTCTACGAGTTGTATAATCTGTTCTGTTTGTGGTTTCATGGGACCTCCTTTCATCTTAAATTGTAAACAAATCTGTTGTGGGCTGCTAAAACTGCCTGTTACAGGGTTTTGGTCAGAAGTTTAATTTCTCAGGCTTCAATAGTTGCTATTTAAAAATCTTAAATATGTGCTGTCACATTCTGTAGTGCTGTTTCAGAATGACACTGCTGGAGTGAACATAAAACAAACACACCTCCCCACCCCCAGTAGATAAATAATAGTAGATCCTTAACTTAGATTGTAAAACTGAATTATAATATTTTCATACACAATCTTCCCCCTTCTAATGGTTCTGTACTGTTCAGGTGTGGGGATCTTTCCCACTTTTGTCAGCTGCAAATGCCAATAATTGTAAGCATTAAAAAAGAGCACAAAGATAGTGACTAAATTAAATATTTAATCCTTCTCCAAATTATTGTAGATCCAGAATAAAATGTTTCAGGTAAGTTTTTCCATGCAGGTTGTCACTTACAGATGTTACACTCCCACCGAAGATCTTTTCTTGGCAAAACAAAACCCACTGTCCTCAGGTTTAAGCATGTACAAAGAAAAAGGATAATGATAAAAGATTGTATTGTGTCACTCTGTTATGCATTTCATTCAGTCTGAGTGAAATAGTTCAGTTTGTACCGCTGTGCAGGACAGTGGTTTTGTTTGAAAAACAACATGGGATTTTTTTTCTGTTCCAGGGTTAAAGTTAATAGAAATGCTTTGTGACCTTGAAACAACTTGGATCGCTTCAAAATAAATTGGAACATCTCATAGCATCTTCCTCCTTGTTATTCAGAATGAGAAATTTTGCAGTTTGGAAAGTAGCCAGTTAATTAGAGGTTTTGATCTTGATGAGGCAAGAAATATCAGCAAGGAAATTTTGAATAGAATAGGTTATTAGGGAATGAGAATGAAATGAAAAAATAGTAAGTACAGAATTGAAGAAGTTTCTGAGAGGAACTTCTTGTAGTAAAAAAGTTTGCTGTAGTAGTAATCTTTACTTTAGGAAAAAAATCCAAGGCATAATCAGAAGTAGATAGATTTAAGAATAAACACCTTTGTAAACTGTTAAGCATGATAGAAGCGTGTTTTCTGTTCGGAAACATGTAATGTTGAAGGCTGATCTTGAGTAGTGAGTTTATGTAATGTGTGTAGTCTTGATCAAAGAAAAATTGCACTAAATTCAAATTATGTGACAGATTAGACTGCTGCTTAAAACATTGTAACAGTGCCTACAATGCTAATAGTTTACAAAACACTAGTATGCTCTAAAATTATTTTCATGTAACAAACTCTAATGCTGTGACATGGAAAATAATTTTCCATTTGTGGGGGCATTTGGTTCTTGTGACAAGGTAAGATGATAAATACAACTGTAATTCTTGCCATGGAAAGATACCAGAGCATTATGTACTGCAGTAACAATTGCTAGCCCCATGCCCCACATGATTTATTACTGTATTTATGATGTATTATTGTCTCTTTTTAAAGAACTGCATACACTGTGGTTATTTTAAACCTAGAGATTATAGATCCAAATCCCAGTTTGTAACTGCATGGATATTCAAGAAAAATATACTATTGTAGGGGAGTTGTTAAGCTGTTGAAATGCAGACTGTATGAGAAGTAATTATTGTGACCCTTGCTGTGAAGAAATTTTTTTTTTCCTACATGTCTATTTCACTTCATAGTCACAGAATAAAATTAATGCAAGATACATGTAATAAGGTAAAGGTAAGGACAGAAAGTCTATTCTTACTGGAAAATACTAACTTGCAATTATAGCAGTGCTTTGACCATGGATTGTTTATGTTTTATGCCTCTAAAGGTGGGCAGTTCTTTTGGAAAAAGATTCTACCAATCTTTTGAATCTGTAGAAATACACAGTAACATAAAAAGGTAGTAGCGATAAAGCAGAAAAAGTTAGTGAAATGTTAGATTCTCAGGAAACTATTGTAAGCAAGAAAACTTTAATTATTATAAAACTGAGATTAATATTTTACAGTTTTGATTTTTTTTTTGAGGGGAATTACTGATGAATAAATGAAGAAAGGGAGTTGTTCTGTTAAAGTGTTATTTAACAGTCTCCAGTGAATGTCCCTTCTGCTTGTGTGAAGTGCAATAGGAAAATTAAATGTGGCACAGCAGAAGTAACTGCTTTGATCTTGCTTTGAAGTGTTGTGCTATTGTAGGAAAGTATTCGTTACTTTGCAGTATTGTTGTTGTAGGTTTATTTTTTCCCCATGAATAAACATACATATCACACTATGTGCTATGTTAATTAAAAGCGTGGGTTCTGAGGAGATGTCAAGAGTTCTATGTATAACAACAGCTCTAGAATTTTGGCAGCTTTATCTTATGCAAAATAAGAGATACTACATCTGCTTAACTTCCTCCAAAACATGCTTTGGAACCAGGGCTGCTCTCAATTCAGAGAAAGTAATCAGAACTACTTCCAGAGACACCTTTGTTTTACTTTGAGATTATCTAAATAAGCATAGTCCCCAGTCTGAGCTTCCTTTCTTTCTGTTATGATTACATCATAAGGCTGATATGGATACACATCAAACCAAATGTGTGATTTCCATTTTAATATATCCCCCCCCTTTTTTTTTGCTTTTTTGTGTTGTTTGTTTTGTTTTGAGGTCAACATGATAAATCCAGATATTACACTTTCTTATGCTGATTTCTCCTGTCCTTACACCATGGCTTTGCTGCATCTCATTCATGATCTTTTCCTCCTTACACTGTTTTTATGTTGGATCCTGGGATATTCGACCCTTTTCTTCTTTATTGGACATCTTTGCTCCAGTCCTTTTTTTTTTTTTTCCCCCTTTTGATTTATCTCTTTCTGTTTTTCTTTAAGAAACAGCAGGGGATCTGATTAGTTAAGTATTGCATGATAGCTTTAAATGTGTCTTTTCTTGTTAAAGATGTCTTCTGAACTGAGGATTTTTGTAACCATTTTTTTTTCTCAGTTGTTGCAGGGCATGGGGAGTGACTATGTAGAAAATAAAGAAATTAATAAAAAATGCAGCTCTTGGGTAATGTTATAGAAATGTTTTAAATCTAGAGTGATGCAAAGGCATATTTTTGAAGTTTAACAGTAATTTTTCAAATTTTGCAATTGAAAACATTGACTTTTTTTCCTCAACCTCCTAACGGAAGAAGAAAAGGTTCAGTGCTCTAAAGGGTCCAGTCTTGTTCTGAAACTGCATTTACTTCTTTTCTATATGAATTGTCACCTTAGCGGGAGTATATTGTAGTCTGGCTCTGTTTTCTGAGAGAAGTGAAAGCTGAGTAATTCAGAGGAAGATGCAAGAATACCAACATTATAGAAGCTAGTGATATATCCTTGCACCTCTGCAGAGGCTTTGAGTGCCCTTCTTGTGTTAGATATGTTGTTTTTACCTGGATTTTGTGACATACCACAGCTGAATACAACAATTTTGTTATGCCAACTACATTATTCTTGTATTAGCATTTTTCATTCTCCTATATGTTATCTCAGATTTGTGATGTAGCCAGGTCATCTTAAGCTAGGTATTTTGTAATTGGAATTACCAGAGAAATGTTTATAAAGGAAAGCAGTAACTAGTAAAAATACTAATAAACTAGTCACATGCTTTACTACAAGCTGACCAAGAAGAGTTTCTGTGCTCATTTAAAGAGCTGTCCCAATTTATTATTTTAGAAAGTCAAGGAGTCCTTGAGATTTCCATTTTCGTTTGTCTTCTGGAATGTTTTTCTTACCTTTTTTCCTGTCTTCTCAGAGAAATTCTTTCCTGAAAAATCCCTAGTCTAGTATCTCAGTATGGGCCTATTTAGTGTGAGCTCAGTAGATTGTACTCAGAAGCTATCTGGTGTATTTTGGTTGCAGTTTAGATAGCAAAAAAAAAAATCCTTCAAATGTGGCTGTGCCCCACTGTTTGATAGCTGGGTCCATTCAGCTTTCTCACTTTGTATTATCTGATATTTTGATTGTCAAAGGACTATTTTAAATTTTGTTGCTCCCCTTTAACATATATACCAGCGTGTAATTTCAGAACTCCAGACCCGAATTAAATTTTGGGTTGCAGAATTACACTCTTTTCTAAGTACCTTCACATTTGTTACTATTCTGAAGAATTAGTCAGCCATCCATCTGCAGTGAGTATCAGCAAAAGGAGGAGTTAAATAAAAGCCTGTCTTAGTTGCTTGCTTGGTAAAAGAGAAGGTTTCAAACTTTTACACTTCCAAAGGACAACTAGAGTTATGAATAAAATAGGTGTTTTGCAGAGACACTTTGGACAACACTAGTCTGTTGTGATGAACTGTCAGAGGTGAGTCCATCTTTACCCAGTAGAATGGAGACGAGTGGAAGCCTTGCCTGCCAGAAGGGAACAGTCTTCTCTTCCCTTCCATCTGAAATGTACCAAAGCAAAGGGGTTTTTTTTGTTATGGTGTGTTACAAACCAGGGAATCAGGAACAGAGAGGATGGGGGTTTTTTATATATTTTTTTTAATTTTTTTAAACCAGTTGTAATGTCTTTCATGCTTCCTAGGATTTAAATGCAATATTTGTATGAGTGCTTGACAGTGAATATTTGCTATTTTAAGTAGTTATGACCATGTACTTGGTATACTCTTGGCAGTAAATGTCTGACCGGCAAGTTTAGAAATGTAGGGTATACAATGTAAATCACCTGTTAGATATCTATTATACTTAATCTTTTTACAGATTCTTTTAAAGTCTCACTTAGCTTCTAAAGAACATAGTTCCTGCATGTATTCAACAGCTTTTCAAATGCTATGAAATTGTGTTGTAATGAAGGTAACATACAGTTCAGAAGGGTGAACTGCACTATGCTGGGCATGGTCTTAGGAAATTGCATCTAAAAACACAGTTAGTTTGTGTCAAAAAAACCCAGGTCACTTCAGAGATATTAAGAGTCCATAGATATTTATGTCTACTCTTTTTAGACTGACTGTAAACTTTAAAGAAAAGCTTTGCAGTTCTGTTGAAGGCTCATGATTGCATCTTGCTATAGCTCTCATAGCTCCTGGTTTCATCAGTTAACTCTGTATTCCATCCACTGGTCTTAAATGAGGTGGTTGTGATCACCGAAGTGCTAAGCACTTGATCTTCTGTATTTCAAGAGAGCTTTTTGTAAAACTTACTTTGATGTGTACTTTGTGTCCAGGCTACTTTCCCAGTGGGATCACTTTTATGCTGCTATCTATTCGTATGTTGCAGTATCCCATATGTTATCAATGAAACACAGCTTGCCAGCAGATTTGTGCTTTTCACCAAGATACTACCTCTACCGTATTCAGTGATAAGAACAACTACTTTTTTAATTCATAAAAATTTGCCTTCTCTAAATTTGAACAAAGGCTTGAAGAACTCTCTTTGCATGTACAGAATATCCCCTAAACACAGTAAAAAAAACTAAATGAAAAAGGGAATAGTACTGGACCAAACTATTGTCATGATCTCAGTCTTCCCATCTCATGCCCTCACATTTCCTTTGCTACCTTCATCTGGATGATTTGTCTGAGTTAGAATATAAACCTTTAGGGGAGTTTCTTTCTAATGATGTCAGTAAAGAACTGTTCCAACTTAAAAACTGGGGGTGAAAATGATCAACAGAAGAGAGCTGGTGATCAGCTTTTAGGGCATTACAGTAAGCACCAAGTCCACGTGTACGCTTGTGAGTTGCAATAAAGAAATATGGTTCAGAGCATTCACTGAAAAACTTTTTTTTTTTTTTTTAAACTAATATTCAGCTATCAAGCATTCAGTAAGATGGTACATTTGCTATGATAGCATTTGATGAGAAAATTGTGCTACAGAAAAAGAAGCTGTAGACTTTATGAACAAAATGCCTTGAAGTGCATATACAAGTAGAGAACTAAATTTGTGTATTTCCCTACCTGTTACGTTCTGACACTGATCTGAGTTATGAAGATTGTCAATTAAGTTTCTATAATATTGGCCAGTCTTTTCTGGAACCCATCTAACTGTACAAATGCTTCCAGCGTGGACATGAGACTGTGTTGTATTGCACCAGGTGGCTTAGACTTTCAAAATGGCATGAGTATCTGTATGTTAATTAATGTTTTATGAGATTTTAAAAAAATTTTGCCTTGAAATTCTTGTTTGCTATAATGCAATAAGATTTCTCTGTGTGTAGAATAACAATTTCTCTATATGTATGTATCACATGCCTTAATCTCCTTTGCAATCTGTTCTTGCAGAGTTTTACTCTCAGTTGTTTGAATATAATTGAACGTGTTCTGATAACATTTATTTCCTGTGCATTTATAGTACTTTAAAAGTTTATACCACAAAGAACAGGGAAAACTGAAGCTTGAATATGTCAGCCTCAACGTATGCCTGAGTATTATTGATTTGGAATTCCAGTCCACACTTCATGTATGAAAGTCTAAGCTTCTGATAGATCACAGAAATACTACAGAAGTCAGTTTGACAATTTTACAAAGAATGGCAGAAAAAATAAGTTGTTTGAGGTGGCAGACCTGATAGTGCAAAGAGGAGATTTGAGTTTCTTCTGCTTGGGGAAGGGATGGCAAAGGGGGATCCAGTGCCTGCAAGGGGGTGTGACTCTTCCAGGGCAGCTCCCAAGGAGCTTTGTGTGTCACCCTACTGCCACCCATTGTGATAGTGATGTAGGTAAAAGGACAGTCCTTTTGGGCCCCACTGCCAGACTGCTCTTGGGTCCCAGCCAGGACAGACCTTGCTGCAGCCCAGACTGATGTTATGATCCAGTAGCATGAAATACAGAGAATAATGGAGGAGGAGAACCCATAACACATGAGTGTTCTCTGCATCAGTGAGCAGGACTACAGCTGTTGGTAGACTGGTACTCCTCTTGGAACTAAGAATCTTGAATTTGATTATGGTAGTAGAAGCAAGGGTAGGAGATGAATTTGAGGTGGCTGCTGACTTGTACGTGGGAATGAGTACTGGCTCTTCTCAAGCAGAGGTAGACGCTGTTTGAAACCATGATGAAATGGTGATTGTGTCATATTTCTTCAAGTGGTGGTTTAAGATGTGTCAAAAACTTCAAAGTTGCAATTCATTTGTTAACCTTTCTGAAATTTGAGGAATAGTCTTTTACGCAACTCTTCTCTAAGGCTCACTTCCCTCTTTTTCTATCCTGAAGTATGACTTACAGTTGCTGCCCAAAATGGTGATGAAAAATAATGAGCAGATAGAATAGGTAAAATAGGGCCATGAACTGTAGCATAAATTTTTTTAACCAACTCTGGCTTTGCTTTATTGCTGTTTTGAAACTTTTTTCATTAATAATACATTGTTTAATAAGTTTTAGTCAGTAAAAGTCTTTCTAGCATCTCATAATCTAAAAGGAAAAAGCCCTTCATTTCTGTAAAACTCACTTCAATTTTCTGTTATACTTAGGAGTCATGTTCTATTTCATTGAGGCAGTACAGAGCTTTTTTGTTTCAATCAAGTAGAAAATGACTTCTTAGTGCAGTTACACTTAGAACCGCTGTTCAGAGCCAAAGTACTCTTATGGGTGCTTCCCTGTTTGGACACAGCTTACTAGGTGGAGCGCAGAAACTTGCTGGCCATAGTGTCAGGATGCTTTCTTCTTTTCATAAGCCATTGAATTATTATTTAAACAAGAGTTAAAATATTTATAATTTCTGTAATTAACTTTTTCTTTTACCTACATTAAATATATATATACTCTTTTGTCTAAGTAGTCATATTCAAGTAGTGAATATCTTTTCATTCGTTTCCATTTTTTGTGTTTGCTTTCGCTGATTTTAAGCATATAAACAAAAAGAGCATAATGCTGATAAACAGCTCCATGATTGTTCTACATCAAATTAGCGCTGTATATTGTCTTTTCCTCCAAGGAGCCTCAAATGACAGCTTGACTTCAAATGCCATTGAGGTAATTATTTTGGGATTCAAAAAGCCACTGATAATATAAGACTCGTGTGGACTTCGGAGTGGGTGATGAAACTTGCAACAGAAGTTATTTGCAAGACTGGAAGAGTTGCCTTATAAGAGGTGAATCTACTGGCATTTGAGGCACCTGCATCATGTATTCAAAATTAAACTTTTCTGTCTAGTAAATTGAGGTGCATCAAGTTCCAGTAGCCAACACATATTCCAGTTAAAAGATGCTTTTTTTATGTTGACAATGGGTAATGACTGCAATGACTTACTGAGACTACAGGCATTTTTTGGTGGATTCATGCTGCTGTTTAAATACAGGAGGGGAATCCTGTGGCCTGTATTTTAAAAGAATGGAGGCTGGATGATCACATGGCTTCCTTCTTTTCATTCTGTGGTACTTGATGGTTCACAAATTATTTTCTGTTTGAAATGTTATTTCCCCCAGATCTCTAACTGGAGCCAGCTGGTTTCTGAACTATCCTCTTGATCAGGCTGCGTCTGTTTAATGCAGTTGACCCTGTTAGGTTTTGGAGGTAGCTGAAGTTTTATATTTTGCTACTGGTTTATATTTAATTTGTATCTTGTTGGGTATATGTTTTCTTTATATGAGGCTTTTGTTCATTCTGTTGCATTTTGTTCATTCCGCTCTCATAAGGCCCCACCTGGAGTACTGTTTCCAGTTCTGGAGCCCCCAACACAAGAGAGACCTGGAACAGCTAGAACAAGTCCAGAGGAGGGGCACCAGGATGATCCAAGGGCTGAAGCACCTCTCCTATGAAGACAGGCTGAGAGAGTTGGGGCTGTTCAGCCTGGAAAAGAGAAGGCTCCAGGGAGATCTTATAGCGGCCTTCCAGTACCTGAAGGGGCTACAAGAAAGCTGGGGAGGGACTTTTCATAAGGGCAGTTAATGACAAAACAAGGGGAAATGGCTTTAAGCTGAAAGAGGGCAGGTTTAGATTAGACATTAGGAAGAAGTTCTTCACTGTGAGGGTGGTCAGACACTGGCACAGGTTGCCTAGGGAAGTTGTGGATGCCCCCTCCCTGGAGGTGTTTAAGGCCAGGCTGGATGAGGCTTTGAGCAACCTGGTCTAGTGGAAGGTGTCCCTGCTCATGGCAGGGGATTGGAACTAGATGATCTTTAAGGTCCCTTCCAACCTAAACCATTCTGTGCTTCTATGATATTAACCTAATAGGTTTATCTGTAGTGAGTGGTGATTGAAAAATGAAATGTTTAATCAGTATTACGAGAATCCAGGCTTACAATACCAAATCATAAGAAAGGTTTATGGAGCGTGCTGATTGCGACATATTATAGAAATTGGTTTCTCTGTCTTTTGCTTTACTAATTGTTTTAAATGCAAGTTATTAAATGCTGTTACAATAAACCCCGTGGAACTGACTGTTTGAAGTTCACAGGAGTAACACAGGAAGTTTCATCTGAAGATGAGGAAAAACTTTTTTACTGTGAGGGTGACAGAGCACCTCAGAGAGGTTATAGAGTCTTCTCTGGAGATATTCAAAACCTGCCTGGATACAGTCCTATGCAGTCTTCTCTAGATGTACCTGCTTTGACAGGGGGGTTAGACTAGATGATCTCCAGAGGTCCCTGCCAACCCCTACCGTTCTGTGATTCTGTGGAGTTAAATATGTGTAATACAATTTCCTGATGATTCCCATGTCATTCATCAGTGTAATCTTTAAAATTAAAAACCACCAAAAGCAACAAATGTATTTTGTTTTATAGTGACTCAACTATTTCATTTGCTACTGGAAACATTCTTGCCTTCTTAGGAAGTTATCAAGCAACAATTATTGAATAATTATCTTTATATGTATGGTCAGTAATTCAGAGATATATTGTCATTCTAAACATTGGCAAGAATGAATCTGCCTTTAATTGAAGATAGCTGGTTTTCATTGAGAGACATTTGTATGTAGCCTACTGTCTCAGATATTTTTTCTGTTTTGCACAATTTCTCTTTGGCAAAGGAAACTTCTTGATAATAAGGGGAAAAAAAAGTAGATAAATGTTTCAGCAGCATTCTGCTTGCTTAAGGTATTCTGTGGAGGAGATGGCTTGGTTTCTATGGTTTCAAAGATTTCCGACATGACTGTTCATACTATTTCCTTGCTACAGAAGTTAATGGGTTTATGAACTGCCATGTAATGTGGATAAGAAGCTCTTGACTTATCAGTTATCCTTGCTGTTTGGTTTGAAATTAGATTGTTCTGGCACTCAAACCTTTGAAGTTGGGAAGGTAAAATAACTTCTTCACCTTCGGTCCTTCATGCGGGCAATCAAATTTATTAGCCTTGGAGTCTAACTGTGTCAGACGAATTCCTTAAGCCTACTGTGAATTGCCTGTGTTTTATCCTGCTTTTCACAGTACAACATAATGTTGTGCAGTGCTACTATTTTTATACTTTTAGTTACACACCTGTTTCTTTGATAAAAAAAAGACTTCCAGAATATATAAGTACAATAGAGTTGTCCTTTAGATCATTCTCGTCTGTGTTAAAAACTGTTTGATATTTCAGTTGTAGGACTCTGTTTCCCAACAAAAGTCATGTGACATCGGCAGTGAGGTGCAATAAGAGCTCTCTTAGGATTACTTTAAATAGAATGGAAGACTTTGGGTATATAAGGTTGTGTGGCCTTGAATGTGATTTTTATTTGATATATGAGCTGTGACATAGCTATTGCATGACTGAGATGTGCCTGTAAGCGATGTAGTGTACAGATGGGGTTTCTCTGAAACAAAGCCAGCAACTAAATCTGAATGTGCTCATTTAAAGGGTAAAGAATACTTCATAAAACATATGGAAACATTTCTATGTTTTTTCATTAAATAGGCTTCTTACTCCTTACACATTTTTTATGATTGTTCATGCTAATATGTCATTTACCTGAATCAAGGCTTCCTATGCATCTGTTTGGTTTAGGGACATTTGTATAATGTTATGAATATTTTGTTTAAAAACACACTAAATATACTTTTTTTTTTATTATTCCAGAACTTTTTATCATTTTAAAGGTGAAATACTTCTTTTTGCAGAACTGTTGGAAAAAACCTTACCATTTTGCATTGTAAAATATATGATTTAGGAAGAATGTCAAATGATAGTAATAGGGCAATTGCACAGTATGATTTGAATTACATGGTTATTGGGATCCACTGAAATAAAATCCAGAATTATATACATTTGAACAAGAAATGTAGGCCAAATTTATACAAAGAGGATCTCGCTCTTCAAAAGCCTGGATGATGAAAAATGTGCAGGAATTATAGCAGCCCACAACTCAACAGGGACTTTGTGTCATGGTATTTCAATAGAAGCTAGTGAGAATTTTGTGTGTGTGATAAGACTGATAAGTAAAAATATTCATATGTAAACATAGATTTTATATGTGATGTTTATAAGGCAGAAGATAATGCTTATGTCCAGTTTTTTGTAGCTTAAAAAGAAAATTGAAAACTAGAAGAGGGCACAGAGGAAATCCGTAAAGCTCATATTGAAATAAGTAAAGAATGCATCTGTGTCTTCTGAGACTTGAAAAATGACCTGAATGTGCCACCTGTGTATTTTCAAATGAATAGTAAATTGGGTAGCAAAGGATTCCTTTAACTTTTTTGCCTTTTCTTTGATAAAACTTTCCAGTTAAACCCAAGGAAATTGGTATATTAAAAATAAAGGACAGATTTCCAATAGTGAGAATGGTTACATTTAGACCAGCCTACCAAGAGGCATAGAAGCTTCAAAAAATTTTATGACTTAAGGAGCAACTGCTTCATCCAGTATGAGTTAAGTGTCATCAGACAAACCCAGTAGATATCAGGTTCCAAAGGATGTCAAGCAAAAGAAGTAATTTCCACATGGGAAGTAATAACAGTCTAAAACACCCTGTTACAAAGCAGTGTGGTAGGTTTACGTTAAACAAACAAAACAACCTCTGTATAAAAATGGAGAAGAAAACAAAATGATGGAAAGGCTATTGAAACAAAGACACCCCTTCTGGTTCAGGAGTCATACGTTCTTAATAGTTGAAGGATCATCTAGGAAATGTCATTCAGACTTGCCCTGTTCTGATGCTGTTCCTTAGCAATGCAGCATTGATTCCAGGTAGGATGTTGGTCTAGGTGGACCTTTGTTTTAACTCTTGTGTTCTTCAGTGATATTTTTAATGCAAACTGTTAATGTGAAGGAAACATTTTTGTCTTAACTGAACTAAAAATTCGGATGTTAGTCTAAAATGACATACAGCAAATGTATGTTGTATAACAATCATTTTTTATGCAAACTCAAATTATCCAGTACAAGGAACTTCTCTGCCTCACTTCTTTCTTAATGTGTATTTCCTTCTTAATGCCTTCTTAATGAAATTCTAAGAAGGTTAATAATGACATTTGACAGTGTAGTGTCTTTTAACAGGGAACTATTATTTTCAGCAAGTGATAAGTATTATATTGTCTTGTGTAACTCACCGTTGGGACACGTGGGTGACATGGTTACCTGAAGCTGAAGATAGTCCTTCTGGATCATGTTATAGGAAGAAATGATCTCTCACTGTCTCTCTTGCACACATGCTATTTATATGTATTGATTTACATTACTAGCACAGTTTTAGATATTTGGACTTGTTTTGAACAAATGAAGGATGTATCCAAATGTTTATACATTTTTATTCAAAGCTCTATTATGAAGCCTATTCTCTCTTTTATTCTTACTTAGGGGGTAGAGGGACTTTCTATACAGTTTCTTTATCTTAGCTGTCTTGCCTTTTGGTTTCCTTCACTCTGTAGGGGGCTTGTCTTAAGTTGCTTTAAGCTTCCATTTGCTCTTCCTCTTCATTTAATGTTTGACAGTCTGTTCGTTTCTCTTTGTTGTTACCATCGAGAATCCAAAGCATCTGAGCTGCTTCTGAGCATATGTGATCTGTAATTACTTACAGGGACCCTGTGGAAGAAATACACATTATTAAATCTTTGTCTTTTGGAAAAAAACAATCTAGTCCAAAATTTCTGAAAACTAATTTGTAATCTTTTTCTAGTTAATTGATTTGCAGGGATGTGAGGTGGAAACTGCAAATCCAAAGTGTGTCATTCCTACCCACACATCTGTCGCCTCATTTCCCTGATTCCCGATCCTTAGTTAGGCTCTAGGTGCTTTAAATTTGAAACATTATTTAGTAATAAGTGTATAGAATCTTATATTATGGATCTCATTTTTGTTTTTTTACTGTGATGGCAAATCCATAGTTGGTTTTAATACTGAAATGTATTAAATTAATGTAGTGGTGACGTTCATAGCTGCTCTTCAGGATCACTAAACTAGAAAAACAGGGCCCTGATGCCTGAGGTTTTTAGGCCATAGCTCAAAACAAATGGTATTTATCTTTGTAAGGAAGGATATTAAGTGTATTACCCAGAAACAAAGCAGAGGTTTGTGTTCTTTCTTTGTAATTATCATATCTCCATTTATAATGGATTCACAGTTTTGCTTTGTTTCCCCTTAGCCCCATGATTACAGTGTGTTTGAGCCAGATTTTTTTTTTTTTAAACTATTTTTTCAGTGTAATCATACCTCTAATGGAAGGCTATAAGAGTTCAGGGGATAAACACATAAAACTTGGACCTGGTTCTTACAAAGATGTAGATAATATTTTTGAAACTTTTGGCACCTGTTTATTCTTGTATACACTACTCAAGTGGTTTGGTGCCAGATTTTGATTGCAGGCATTTTCATAAGGATAAGGGGGTTTTAAAACCTCATCTGTACTGTCTTGCAAAGAATGTGATTTCCTATTTTTTTTAGGTGATGTAGGATTATACTGCTGTATAAAGGGGTGGTCCTCCCGTCCGCTCCTGACAGCAGCTTTCCCACACCTTCTAATGATCAGGCAGATATGTGAGCAGTTAATTCAGCTTGTAGATCCAGCTGGAAATTGCTGCTTCTGAGGGTTATTTTTCAGTCAATGTAGCCATTTATCTGGCTTACAGTGTGCCCACATGAGCACTAGAGGCAACTCAAGGCAGAGGGAATGATGGCATTGCCTCAAGGGAGAGCACCTCAGACCTGAATTAATTTATAAGCTGGTCTTGATATCATGCTCTGCAGTAGTCTCAAGCTCTTATTCTAATGCATCAGCATCTTGCAAGTTAGTTATTTAAATTCTTTGTATGTTTAAAATAACTATTAATACCAACTTCTTCTTGTTTACACTGGATTTATGTAAATTGTACAGGATTATTTGTGCCCCACCTACTAAAGCTGAAGTTCATATTGCCTCAATCAAAAGGATGTCAAAGTTGATGAAAGTCTATATTTTGCTACACTGTAACATACTTGTAGCATTGTGTCAAAATTCTTTATATGTTACTCTTGGGAGGTAAAACAACTCAAATTTCTTTTAGTAACATACCTACATCAAAAATTTATAAAGCAGATACCTGTAGTTAGTGTGTAGGTAGAATTTAGTCCCTCAACTTTGAACTGCTGAGTAACTTTCTGTGAAGTTTTAATTTCTTTTATATACTGCTACTATTTGGTGGCCATTTCAGAAGTTGTCACTACTTAGCCAGTCTTGTATGGTGGGATCTCTGCAGATACACTGATCTTAAAAAAAAAAAAAAAAAAAAAAAGGTGTTTTTCTGGCCTCAAAGCGGTGAGGGGGAACATTGGAAGGCTGTCATCTTACCTAGTTTGGAGATGTAAGAGGCGAAAGTCAAAGTAGGAATCAAGAGAGTGGAAATTTTTCATTATAGGAAGGTGCATATGAAGATTGTGATTTCAAAGGGAGCCTGCAATTGTAAGAGTTGTGAAACAAGCCTCTGTACAGCTGCATGGGTATGCTTTGCAAGAAAACTACTATTTCTATCCACAACTATTTTAAGCATTAATATTATCCACAATTTAAAACCAGTTACAATGGTTTTTTGTAAGAGCTGCCACACTTGGCCTGTAGATAATTCTTGGTTAACAAGAAAAATGTCCTACTTGTGTGTTATTATTGGAACAAAATTGAATTTATTCTGTTTATTTGGTTTTTTTGGGGGGGATGGTGGTGGGATTAGTTTGATTTGCTCTGGGTTTTATGCAAATAGGTAAGATGCAGTCTCTTTGAAGTCTCTCAGTTGCTTTTATTTCCTTCTAATAAAATGATTGTTTTGCTTGATTTGATATCTATACAAAAGTCCTCTATACATCAGGCTGTATGGCTGTATTTTGTGCAGTTTCTTACTAAAATAAGCAAATACAATGACTCCTGTCTTCATCAGCCAACTATGCTACTGATGACCCAGTACTTGTGGTGTAATGCTTGCCACTGTTGAAGCTCAGCCAGACTCCAGGGACCTCTCTGTAATATGCTGCTGTAGGCAATTCTTAGGGTGTAGAGCCAAATACTTTTTTCCCTTCATTTTATTTCCACTTTCATTTCCTTTGGGATTTTTATTTCCTAAGGTAGGTTGGCCTTTCCTTTCAGTTGCTTGAATACATCAGTTTTTTTGCCTGTTTTGTGACCACTGGGTGCAATTGGAACAAGAGCGAGTGTTCTCCTTTGTTTTCATCTTTGTTTCTTTATACTTCGAGTGTGTCATGTGTTTGTATAGGTGTGGTATTTTTTATACTAGCAAAGTGACTGATGAGCAACACAGTTGAAATTTCTTTAGTTGGCATTCTTTTAAGATACATACCATAATTTTGTTTGATCTTCAAATTACTCAAATTTATACAATTACAGCAACAATATTTTACTTTTGCATGTCTTTAGGGAATATAACTGAAAATTGTCTACTTATGTGCAGCTTAATGAATGTAGAAGTGCTGTGTTACCTTTTTAAAAATATATAACAAATGTATTATCTGTAAGGAAGTTGTTGGAGTAATTCTAAATGAGTAGGTTTATAAAACTGCCAGTAGCCTCCGTTTTTAACATTAACAGCTGTCTTCTGGAAAAACAAAATTTGATCATCAGCAAGATTATTCTTAATCTTTCTTATTAAAACATCTGGATATTTTTGGCCTTACCATACAGTGCTGACGTACTTAGGAGAGGAAATTAAAAAAATACACATTCCTTATACAAGAAATGAGATCTCTGTCTTGTTTTCTTTTATTTTACACATTGCATTTATGTGTGTCCATATCAGCACGGGCATCCTTTCATTAAAAGGCATTTGAATCTTAAGTATTAGAGTAGTATGTGTATTTTGGCTTTTCCAGCAGTGTTAGAAATCTTTTTTTTCTTTTTTTAATTTGGGTTATTTTTATGGGGTAAATGACTTTCAAAAATCATGTTAACATCATAATCTCTTTCTTTGATTTCCTGTTGTAAATAGTTGCCTTTTGTAAATAGTAATAGCCTTCTGTAATAGTTGTAAATATGCCTTTTGTATGATCTGTCTTTTGTGTCTTGTCTCCTGTTGCAATGAAATACTTTGGGTTGGCAAGATAACAACCCAGATCTTTCCACCTGTGAATGTACTGGCAGATGTATAGTTTCCCATGACAGTATGAAGCCTATTGAAAGTTGGTGTGTTTAACATCAGTTGCTGTTTCATATAGCTGGTCTACACATTGCTTCTGTGTACTCTATGAAAAGGTTATTAGTTAACTATTTCCTCTGGGAATTCAGTAGAAACATATGTCTGATTATTAATTATGCATTCTGGTCAGTGTGTTGAAAAAATTTCTTTCCTGTATTTATTGACATTGTCTGAAGTCTTGGAAACTACTGTCGTATGTTGTGTAACACTACAAGAAGTAGCTAATGCATTGTGATGTAAATAGAGAAGCTTGATGTTAGAGTATTTTGTTTATTCTAACATATAATTGAACTGAAAGAGGAATTCTCCCTTGCTTCCCTGCTTACATACATATTCTTCAAAGCACAGATGTAGTTTGAAGTTTCATTATTGTGTTTTATTACCCATTTGCTGAGGAGGAGCTTCTTAGCACTACAAAATTAATTTCCATTCCCACATGTGAAAATACTGAATTTGTTGTAGTAGCATAATTAAAAGTCCTGAAAGAAGATGCTAAAGCTTAATTTAACATATCTGGTAGTGTGATCTTCAGAGAAAATGCCATTTAGTGTGGGACAGTATTTGGCTGATCTCAGCAAAACTCCTAGCACTGCTAAATTAATTAGAGGAGATGTGCTGGAGCTTGTCGGCTACAGGCCTTGGGAAGGATAAGATAAGAACTTTAGAAGGAGCGGGTTGTGCTGACCTTCTGTCCATATCAGGATTGGGAGGCTATGCAGCCATCCTGTTGAAGGGGAACTATTGTTCTTGTGTATTGGGGCTGATGTAGTAAGGGGAGGGTGATGTTTTAAGGGGGGCTTTTGATACTGACCAATCTGTGTGTGCCCAGTGTGAAATGTAGACCAATGAGCCTGTAACACAATGTTGAAAACACCAATCAGTTTAAAACACGCTGTCTTCTGATAAGTATAAATATATGTAGGTAACTGTAATAAACGGCTTTTGCTTGCATCAAGCTGTGCCCCGTCTCTCAATCACGGCAAATTGGTGACCCCGATGTGATGGGTCGAAAAACCACATCTCTGTGTGGCAGGCCGTGAGTCCCACAGAACTTTGAATGAGCTGCTGAAAGGAAGCAAGAACCGGTCTACAATCCCTCTGGAACTAAGAAGTGAGCTGTGGGAAACATGGGAAGTCAGGCATCTTCCCCCCAAAGAGACGTATATGAGCTTATGAAAGCTCTTCTTCAAAAGCATGGGAAAGTTATCTCTGAGCATGACCTTAAAACCATGCTAAAATGGGTACAAGCAAAAGTGCCCACTGTAACTGCATCTACTATTTTTACACGAGAACTGTGAGATGATGTGGGGGTGAAACTATGGGATACAGCAACGATAGGAAACACCAAAGCACAGCGCATGCTCCCGTAGTGAAGAATTATTTTTAAGACTTTAAAAATCCAAAAGAGTAACAAAGACAATACGGGGGGAGAAAGGGACTCTCCTACAGCACCTCTGCTACCACCGGAGGATCAAAAACCCCCTAAGCCCCTGAAGGTTTGTGCTGCAGGTCATCCTCCAGAAGAGGACCCCTTTAATCTGGGGCCAGTGAACCCTAAAAAGGAGCCAGACCTCTACCCCCCTGACCCACATGATGTATGGGTTAACATAAGGCGTCAGGCCTTGAAGGAAAGAGATCTAGAAATTGCAAAAACGATAGTAGCTCCCGTGATTTATCAGGGTCAAGAAGCACAGTGGGAGGCTTTGTCTTCTCCTGTAGTTAAGGAGCTGCGCTGCACTGTTACAGAGCATGGGCTTTCTTCCCCGTATTTTGCTAGTTTGTTATCTTCCGTCTTTAATACTTATGTCATGACTCCGCATGATTTAAGATCTCTAGCACAGTTGTTATTAACTCCGACACAATGCTCTTTATGGAAGTCACACTGGAGAAGGGGACTCCAACCACTCCTCATAACTTATGTAAGTCATGCTAATGCAGCCGTAGCTGCACTAACCATAGAGCACATTATGGGTACAGGTCAACACACTAATCCAACAGCTCAAGCTCGAGACATCCCGCAGGAAGCTCTTGAAGCTGTTCGGGAAGAAGTGAAAAAAGCCTTTTTTAAAGTTCCTAATGCACAGAAGCCACAAAAAACCTTCACTACGATTACCCAAAAACCCCGAGAACCTTATATGCAGTTTATTGATAGACTAAAACAAGCTTTAGAGCGTCAAGTAAATAATGTAGAAGCACGAAAAACTTTGTTATTAAAACTAGTCGTTGAAAATGCTAATGCAAATTGCAAAAAACTCTTAAAGTATTTAATTTAATTTAGCACTACTTCCCTATTACTAATTCCTCAGTGACTTCTCATGAGTTATCCTGTTTATCCAGAAGAGAGAATCAAGTTCTTGATAATGAAGGGTTTAATAGCTGAGTTTAATTTGCCATGGTGAAGAGAATCATGAGCTTGCCTCTGGAAATAAGTTACCAACGAGCAACAGTACCACTGTTACAGACACAGTAATTTTAGTTTTGTTCCATAAGCAATTGCCCTCAGAGCTAAGTTAACATGAGAATTGACTTGAGTATGGATAACCCAGATACAGACTGTAGGGAAGAATTTGATCGTCTTCAAAAGTCAGAGAAGCAATAAAGAGAAGCAATATTCACAGCAATTCCTAATTATCATTCTTCCATGGACCCCTTAGTTCTAACTTCAGCAATGCTAGCATATGTGGATTCAAGATATGTATATACATTAAATGTAGCTTTAAATTTTTGTTTGTGGAGAAAGAATCTGGTAAGAAGAAATGTTCTGTCATGTGTGTATTTGTTTCTTTCTGGGAAGTGACTAGAGAGTATTGAGATCAGTCTGTCAGCAGGAGTAGTTAATGTGAGGTATGTGGAGATGCATGGTAAAGAAGGTTCCATGTTGATTTTTTTTTTTTTTTTAAAAGGTCTTGTATGTGTTTGTTTTCAGAGAAAGACTTATGGCTTACATTGTTAGAATACAGTGTTCTAGACGTGAATGCCATCTTTCCACAACTGTAGTGTATGTTGTGCCTATAGGACAAAATTAAGGCAAACATCCTTATAGTTATTTAATATGTTCCAATTTTTCTGTGTCATATGAGGAGGAGATCTTTTCTGAGTGTGACATGCTAAATATTGAATTAATTTCCAAAGGAATGTCTGCTTTTCATTTTTTAAAATGGTACTGTATTTAATGCATTCTAGACATGTGAAAATGATTATGGAAATGAGGGTATGTGATGTGAACTTCGCTTCTACTTTGGTGTGCAGTGTAACTTGTGTTAAAGACCATGTTATTCACGCTTCGGCTAACAAGGACAGTTTTCTGTTAAGGACAATAATTATCTCATTTTATTTCTCTGTAGGAAACTTCTGTTTTAAAATATATATAAATTATAGTCTCAATATTGGAAGTTGCATTAAGAGCTCCACTGTTGACTTCTTAACGCTTTTATCTGGAAAAAGTGATTTGTCTGAAAATATGTTCTGTTAATTGAAAGGTCCTATATCTTCACCTCTCCCCACCCCTATCCAAGAGGAGGTCTAATTTTTATATCAGTGTTTTTCCAAATATTTAGTAAAAAGTTTCTCAGTAGCAAAGAGAAGACAGTAGGTCTGCTGATTTAGGATAGTAGAAAGGCTCTTACCGTTTGTCTTTTCTCTTACAGATTGTTTTTGATTCTATTTCATGACTAATCTCTCACATATAAGTCTTCTTAATCTGCTGATGACTATAAAGAGCAAAATTGTGGCTTGATAGTCCCCAGGGAAGAATAGTAGTGGCTTCTAACAGTTATGCTATGTAAAACTGACCTGAACTATTGACCATCTTTCAGTTTAATGTTAACTAATTATGGTAATTGGAAAAGTTTATTAATTAACATTGCTTAG
The DNA here is from genome assembly GCF_000700745.2 of Antrostomus carolinensis. Classification (NCBI taxonomy): domain Eukaryota; kingdom Metazoa; phylum Chordata; class Aves; order Caprimulgiformes; family Caprimulgidae; genus Antrostomus; species Antrostomus carolinensis. The sequence continues at coordinate 77,985 of NW_010328278.1, read as the reverse complement.
TCATAAATTAACTTCTTAAAATACAATGTGTGAAGAACTTGATTTGGAAAGCATGAAGGACTTAAGAGAATTGAGTTCTTAGCTTAAGACAAGCTGACTGGACTACTAGAAAGAAATTTATTTTCACCTATGAGCTCTCTGTCTTAAATTCTGAGGAAAAAATACTGTGTTTTCATAGATTTATAGATGTAAATAGGATAATTTACAATGTATTGTTGCGTAATGCAGACAGGTAGTCCTATTTAAGGATTTAATTTAGGTAGACTTGTAACAGATAGATATATAATTAATGTGCAAATAAAGTGTTACAAAAGTAAATGGGTTTTGAAGATTAATTGTCTCTTTGGTTCTTCAAGTCTTGAGAAGAGTAGAGGCCAAGTAGTGTTTTATTTTGATAAATAAGCCACTTCATTGCTGCTTTGAAGAAATTGTACATGAAGACCGGAATTAAAGCTTTAAAAATCTACTGCACCAAAATATCTGCCAGGATAATTTTTTTCTGTTGAACTATGTAAAGAAAGCATTACATTAAATCCACATTTCATGAGCATATTATGGAAGGAAACTACTTATCAATACACATCTTATATGAATGGGTAGTATGCAAATACTTTATCTTGTTTTCCTCACAGTAATCTTTTCACTGGATCTTTGAATGAGGACCATGGAGTTAGAATTTCATTTTTATGTGGAAAGAAAAAAGAACATGCAGTTTATTTATTGAGTTATTTTGCCTTAAATAGTTTTATAAAATACAAAACAGTGGTAGTCACTTACTGATTTAATTACCAGTAGATGCAAGAGATACAATTCACTACAGAAAAAAGTAAAATCTCTAAGATGAAGCAGTTGTGTAGTTTCCAAGCAAGTAATACAGGACACATTTAAAAAACATCAGAAATGGTTTAATTTCATTAACTGTGGTCTAATATGTTGTGCATCCCACTCTTGGTAAACCACAGCGGCATTTACTGGCTATTGCTTCAAAGCACTACTGTTTTTCATCCCTTTTCATTGGCCAAATGTGTCATAAGAGCATTGACTAAAGTCTGGAAAACAGTTCTCATGGATTTTGCTTTAATGATAAATCTAACATATAGTGCACTTGCTGATATAATCAAGTGAATGGAATTTCCAAAATCTTGACTTAATGTCTTTTAAGTATGAAGCAATAATGTTTTTATGAAGTAGCTTTTAAATGGCATTTGTTGAAGTGGAGAGCAGCTGGATTAGAAGGGTCTGTTTCTAACTGCAATCAGCAATGATCATAGTATCATATTACAGTCACCCTATAAAATAGCTTGTATTTTAAGAAAAATGGGAAAAAGTGGGGGTAGGAATGGAGAGAGAAGTAAGCATGGTCTCTGTGATGCCCAAAGGGATCTGGAATTGGTTACAGTTTGATAATGTTGCTTCAGCTGTTTGGGCAACAGTGTAGTTCTCAATATAGGAAGTTCTATATCAATTTAGGTTTTACCAGATTTTTAAAATGTTGTGGAGATACGGTCAGTATGCATTTCTCAAACACTTTAAAATGTTGAGTGGTTTTAATTGTAATGTTTACCAGGATAAGATTTAAGTAGAATAAAGAACAAAATTACAGAACATTTTGCACTTCTTCTCTCCATTTCTCTGTACTACAAAATCTTGTTTACTGCTTTTGTATTTGTATCAATTTTTATAAATGGAATGTATCTCTGCATAGAGATAGTTTTTCAATTGATAAGGTCTTTGAAAAGGGGCAATATTTTTACTTCCCTAAATTATCAAGATCTGCTGGCTCACCATTGTGCAGGAATGTCGTAGAGTCTTAGGCTTAACATTTAGGAGTGCTAGACCGCAATGAATGAAGAAAGATTTTGGAGACATGAAACGCTCTTATTCAGCAGTGCTCTTTTTCATCAGTATTGTTGAGTAGTTCCCAAATGGGGGCCTTACATGCTTTAACTTTTATTAATTTTGTAAAAAAAGGCACGCTATCTGTAGCAGAAAATGTAGAAGTTCAGCAGTGCCTTTATTCTCCTAGATATCTTGATTTGATTTATTCCAGAAGGGTTTGATACCATCTTAGGCAGGATCTGATTAAGATACACATAATATAACTGTATAATATAACATAATATAATCCTAGCCAGCTAAGGCAGACAAATTGTTGAATTTGAGTTTTAAATGAAAAGAAAACAAAAGTGTAGATGACTGTGAAGAAATTCTGCATATGACTTGGGTAGGCAAAAAAATGCACTCATCCCTGCCATCTAGCTGTATAGATACATCCTTCATTATTAGAATAAGAACTGTATTTCCCCATCAGTTAGCTCAAATAAGTTCATTTTTCTTCCTGGAGACGGCCTTTTGTTGAAAGGATTTCGCTTTCCTAAGCTCTGTAGATATAGGAGAGGGTTGATGTTTTGATCTAATTGTACTGGAATGCAGTTCCTCAGGATATGGGAACAGGCTAAGGGAAACTGTCATCATGATGTGCCTAGATTTTTAATTTTTTTTTTCTTTTTTTTTTTAATTGGAAGGGGTTGCCTGAGACCTCAGACCAGATTCAGATCCAAGCCAGATTCCATATTTATTCTGCTCAGGGAAGTAGGTCCTGATGTTCTGCAAGCTTCTGTAGGACTTTCCTTTTTCTGGAGCCCTACTACTGTGAGAGTGTTCAGGGCTCTCCTTCCTTGTCTTCTGTCTCCTACTAGGACATGTCACCCTCCACCCCTTAGTAATGGACACTGGAGCGTCATGTGTATGTAGTACCAAAATATGATGATACTCTTGATACGATGAATATGTGATTTGGTTCATCATTTTCATAGCTGCTATTGAAGCTTTGCTTCTGGAAAGGCTGAATTTGAGTGATTTGACAACAGTGGGGCTGGTGTGTAACACAGCAGTTATTGTGCCATTCACTTAATCCAGAAGACTGTCCCATAACAGCAAGGTTAAGATTATTTCTGTGTACAAGTAGAAAACTTCTTTTAGATCTACATCCATAACAGCAACACTGTAGTAGTTCTGTACTTACTGTGTAGTGATTAATTTTTATAATATTAATAAAGTTATTACAAAACATGAATTCTCCCTTATCTAATGAATAAATGTCCCTGTAAGACCTTGTATTTCTCTAGAGAGAAATTAGTACCCAGAAGTCAAATGTTTTTCTTGAGACCAGGCAGGAAATACCTGCCAAAATCATATATATCATGTATAATCTGATGTATCACTGTAGTGCCTATGGAAAACCAATGCCCCTCACCATTCTTCTTGCTCTCTCTTTCCCCCTCTCTAATTACTATTCTGTTATAGTTCACTGCATATTATTGATTAACACTTATGACTGATAATTCCTCTTTTAAATTTTTTTGTAATATTCACAGAAACACTTTTCTTAAAAATTTCCTGAAAATTCAGATTTTTGCCAAGAGGACTACTAGTTTGGAAAGGCACAGTTTTACTTTATGGACATCACATTGTTTTGCTCTATAATATCATTATCATCTCTAGTTGTTTTTCAATAAATGTTTTGTGTTTTTCCTGAAGTAGGGCCTACTGAATTATCTGGAGCTTTTATACAATGGTAGATCATTTCAATAGAGTAATTCTTTTTCTTTTGTATATTGTTTGTTCCTCAATGGTATAATATACCATTAAATCTTGAAAACTTTGCCCGCAAACCATCAGTCTGTTCTGCCCTATTCCATTTATTCTTGTATCTTTTATATGGACTCTGTCTTCAGTTAACCTGAAGAGAGTAATTCCATGGTTAAAGCTTTATACATGGGGGTTTTCTGTTTTGGCGTTGTTCGTTTTCTTTGTTTTGGTAGGCTGTAGATCCAAGATGGGTGCAAAATATGTATCCCTGAAATTATAGATTTTCTGTTTTGATTCAGAGGAAATCACTATGTGATTGCTAGTTACCTATCAGTAATTCTAATGGTTAGGTCTTGCATCATTATAATGTTAACATAACCTTTATGTACATTACTGAGCCACCAATAGTGATATTTCTGGTGGATGACAGGATGCATGGTCTTGAAATGTCATTAGGTCATGTTTAAGAAAGTGACCTTCAGGGAGTCCCTTCTCTTCTTTCTTTAAATCATGCAATTAACTTAATGAAGAAGGGGCAGTTGGGAATGGATTCCTGCTCATAGTGTTCCCAGGTGCTGCCAAGTACTTCTGTATGTGAGGAAAATATGGTAACGTTCTCGGTGCTGGTCATTGTCCACCCTACTGATGCGTTGAGTTGACATCTTCCAGCACATGAAATCTAAAAGGGCTGTTATGAGTGCGTAAATATGTCATCTTCAGAAAAGAGAGTTATGGGTAAGGTCTGGTAAATTTTTGTGATTCTAAACGCCAGAGAGAATCAAGCACATGCACCTGCATATTATTTAAACTCACAATTTTAATGGATGAAATGCATCTAGGATTTGATGTGTTAGTGTTCATATTTTCTCATGTTTTCTGAGGCAATTTTAAAATGAAAAAATATATACCCTACACTGAACATTGTTTTAAAAGTTTTATTCATTTTCGTATTGATTCATTTTACTCTTGCTTTTGACATACAAAACTTCTGAAAGAAAACTTCTAATGTCTGTATGACCACCATGGAATTCTGTGGATGCTGGTGTCTTCCAAACAATTCTGAGAGAGAGTAATATTTATTTATTTAATTTATTTAAAAAACATTAAATTCATACTTTAAACAAGCAAGCAAGGTAATTACAGTAAAGTGTTTGTTTTGCACTTCTTTTTATCCAGTGTTTTTAGGAATTCACCTGTAGTCTAAGCAGTTAGAGCAAAAAACATAGAGATAGAAAAATGCTATGTAGTTATAGTAAATGTGACAAAGTATTACATATAACTAGTAAGGAACTTTATGATATACTGAGTATAATTAATTCCAGTGATTTGTCTGTTAAAGCCAGTGCAAATAATTGTAACATCTGTCAAAAACCAACCACTAGCATGAAAACCTTTTAACATTTTGCACTTAATAAACTATTTTATACATAAACTACCTTATTGTTTATATTAAAAACTAAAAAATATTCAGTCTGTTCCAGCCATTCTAACAAAAACTTTAATAAGTAGACATTGCATAAAAATGACACAATCCAGCAGTTATTTGGTAAGGCCAGCATAATCATAAATTTACCATCCATGCTTTTCCAAAAATACTAACCCATATTGTTCTCCCTGGACCTGTTGCAGGGATGACTAATCCAGCTGCTGAGGTCTCCCTTTATGTGTTTGATGGAACACTTGGCTTGCTAGACTACAGCTGTGTGTTTATGTGCAGTGCACACCTGCAGAGGCCTGACAAATAGCTGTAGTATGCAGAGTATACAAAATTACCCTGGCAGTGCTGCAAATAAGGAAGTTTCTGTTTTGAAGTCCATATGTGTGTGAGCTTGAGATGCCAGCTGGGGTATTTATGTTGCATTGCACAGATGTAAAACTGCCAACTGATTTTATACCAAATAAAGGCTAATCTTTTTATACATACTTGGTGTCAGAGTTATGAAGTGGTACATAAGAATGTTCTCACGACTTAGCTCTTTTAAAATAAAAGCTGACATTAAAAATGCTTACTCCCACAATGTGCATAGAGGATAAAGATAAAAATGTACCATATTTACTTAGATACCTGCTATAGCACAGTATTTGTAAGGGTGTTATTATTAGTGATGTATAGTTAGTAGCTGCACATAATCAGGACTTGATTTATTCTATGCATATACACTATACTATATATCCTTTTCTCCAGGAGGTCACTTCAGCTCTGGGTTGAATCCAGTTTATGGGTTCTGAAATGGGAAAGCCCAATTTATATAGCTACTTAACTTGAAAGCTTTGCTTTCCTATTTTCAAACATGTTTAAGCACAGTGATAATTTTTCATCAAATATAATAAGCATTTTGTAAATTGTTATCATTGTTAGTCCACTTTGTGAAGATACTTTTAAAAGTAATATTTGCCTTCAAATACTTAAGAAATTAAAATGGAAGTGCTAATTAAATTTGCTAAAACTAACAAATAGCACAGATATAAGTCTTGGTTGTTTGATCATTTTAGTCAGTACCTTGACTTTTAGTATGAAGTAATTGCAAAGACAAGGTGAAATGAATAGTTTATTTTGATGGTTTACTGCATATACTTAAGTTCTGCGTACTTAATCCTTTTTAAATGTATAAAAGGAAGGCTTGGAAAGGAGGGAATTAATGTGCAGATATGTAAGTGGACAGTTTCTGTACTTCTGACTACACACTTTAGAAGTTTCTTAGGCTCTTAGTTACGTTTTTAGGCTTAACACACTTTCCTTCCTTTTTTTTTTTTTTTTTTTCCTCCTCATTACTGTATCAAGCAATTTTAGCATTGTTCTTAATTTGTTGTTTATTCTAGGCTACTAAAACTTTTGAACATGTGTAGAATTCAGCTTTGGCTTCCCCTGTCACAATGTATAATTGAAACACTTTTATGCTAAATGTGTGAGAACAAAGAAAATGGGAGCACCATTGAAGTATATCACTAAAGAATGTGTCCCAAAGGACTTAGGAATTTATTTTGCTAAAGGTAATGTACAGCTTAGAATTGACTAGCCATCACACACAGCTCACCAGTCTGGTGGAGTTTTTTTTAAAGCAAAAGACTTTCATACATACGCACATGTGCATGCACACACTCACCCTGAGATAGCAGTCTTGGGCTTCCTGAGCTTAAAATTAGCATCTGCAGGCATCCCCAAGAAGCTCAAACCTTATCCAGATGCACAAGGTTTGGAAATAACAATTTCTTGATTACTAAATTTTGGAGCAGAAATGTCAGGCTTTAATGTTAGTTAGCTGAAGAGGTAATGATGTATTGCAAGTGGAAGGAGGAGTTGAGCTGTACCCCCATAATACTGCAAAGGTGTGTCTTCTTGGCTAACATAAAAGAGTAAGCGTTCCTATGAGATGCTCATACTGTCATTGATTGTGGAGAGCTAGTCTATATAGTACAGAAGATTGGGAAACAATACAGAATGCCAAATCTGAGTGAAAAATGGAAACACTTCAAAAGAAGTTACTTCTGCTAGATGAGCATAGGAAATCTTAATTGTTGTTATATCCTCTATTTAGGAAGTATATTTAAGACCAAAAGAGCAGAATTCCATTGGTGTATGAGGAAATAGGTTGCAAAGATGTTTTTGGTTTTTTGTGTTAGAGCCAGCTCTCTTCTAGAAGGATATCACTTCAAACAGATTGCCGCCACTGCAGGTTGCAAACACACAATTGAAGGCTTCTAGTTCTCAGCTCATGCACAGATGTCTTTCAATAAGTTTAGCCAGTAATTTCTTCAAATTGCTCAGTTTATCAGCAGCACATGTCATCAATCCTGGAGTGGTTGCTCAAGTCAAACTACAGAATCCTTAGCTTACAGACACAGCTGCAAACAGGTGAACAGGCAGAAAGTAATTTGTGCAGCTTGGTGGCTGTCAGACAAAAGACAGACAATCTGTGTTTAAAACAGATTGCAGGCCTTGCATGAGCCAGACAAAAGGGATTTCTACAACTGCAAATAATTCCAAGGTTAACTTATTTTCCTTTCTGCCATTAGGTGATTTGTTAAAATTGGAAACAATGAGCGTTATAAATCTACACAGAAACTAGAGATAAGATGAAAGAGAAAAACAGATCGCTAAATAAGTTTACATCCTTCTGTTGAAAAGCATACAACTGGCATTCATATAGGCCTCCTTGTTATAAACTAAGCCGAGCTGTAATACCTATAAGGACATTCAGTACATATTTGAAATTATGCTAAGGATATTTAATTGGCAAAAGAAACAACTTTGTAAAAAGAGTAAGTTCATAATAATGTTCATCTGTATTAAAAAGTTGACTTTTTTCCAAATTGTCCTTTAGATGTCATTCTAAGATATTGTGAAGATTTATCAGGATATAATTTTAACTTTGAAGTCCTCTACTTTCTAAGATATTTTAATATGGGGTAGATTTATCCAGTTTTACTATATTAAGTATATCAGAGTTAAAATTTGTAACAAACAGGCTTACTGTAGTGCTAACCTAGTGACAGTGAGTTTGAAAACATTTACTTCCCCAGTCATAGATATTACTTCTTCAAATGTGTGACTATAGAATATCTACTGTTTCCACTTCTCATGGGCTCCGTAAACTTGCCTTGACCTCAAAACTTCTTCTGCAGCCTTCCATGAGGTATTAATCAAGCTAATGTAATATAGCCCTTCTTCCTGTTTAGTTCAGTGAGTAAGTACTTACGTGCAATAATATTGACGGGTAATTCTATGCTTAGTTTAAGTTGTTCTGGCAAATTTCTTTTCCATGTTATTTAAAACTTATCAACATAGAGATATGTGCATGGAAGAAGATGCAAAGAGTAACTAGTCTACTTTAAGGTAGCATCTGGTTTTGTGAATATATGATTCTGTGCATAGAGGATAAATCAGTCTCTGAGCACACTGTTTGAAATACATTGAAATTAATGTGCTTTCTATGTATAATATAGTAATACATATTACAATGAATTAGTGAATACAGTTGTATGATTCTGGCTAATCATGCAAAAGTGTTTACAAAAATTGTTTACATTTTGCTGTCAAAGTTCACTGTTTTTAAAATGAAAAACAGGAACTTACTTAAAAATAGTGTGTGCTTTTTGTTACATGTCATGCCTATATTACGTATTTGAGTCCAATATGAACATTGTCATAATTGAGGAACATTATTGTTAGACTATTACAAGTTTAAACAAAATACAGTGCTAAATAATTCTGCAGGGAAATCTTATGCTGAGGTTGAGTTGAAGAATTCCTGAAATTTCTGAGCTATAAAGTCTGTCATAAGTATGTGCTTTAATAAGCTATAGTATGGAAGTACCCTTTTTCATGCTTTTTTTTGACAGAATGCTAGTTCCAAGATGAAACAGTCCTTCATATATTCTGTGTTACAGGACTTTCATACCATTTGTATTTTCTTCTTTTTTTGTATCTTGACGGTAAGACTTTTAAGGTCCCAGAAATTAATCACGCTAATGGAGATTTTCTGTTCTTTAACCAAGAAAGATTGTGTATTAGCTTCTTTTTTTGTAATGCTCACAGCATATGTATGCTTGTTGGTTGTGCAGGGTATGTGCTGTAGATTGTAGCCTGACAGTGTTACGGCGTTAGCATGTATAGGCTTCATGTATTCACTGTGATGGTGAGATCATCATCTTTATAGGATGGTTTTAATTTGTGTTGGTGAATCAAGTGGATACAGTATTTAAGGAGGGAAAAAAAGTGTACTCATGCAGGTTGCTGTCTGCAGTCCAAATTGCTGATCAGAGAGTCTTTATACACATCGGTAATGTGCTGTGCAATATAAGCTGAAATATATTCCACAAGGGAGGAAAACGGAATAGGTTACATACGCTGTTCCTAAGTGCAATGAATATAAAACTCCATTACTCACTTTAAGCAGGTGCTTTTTATATGAGGCTTTAAAGAAATATAAAACTGCTGGTGAAATGATTGGTTTGTACAGACACGACTTAACTTCCAGTACTTTGACCAGATAAAGAGGCTAAAAATATTTCTACAAACATTTCTTTAATGATTTCAAGGATTAAAGGTTAATATCCTCCTGGTGTAAGAAACTGCCATTCCAGACACTAAATGTACTGTTTCTCTTTAAGTCTTCAGTAGTTGTATATTTAATGTATATTTAAATTGCTGGGATGAGCACAGTGATATCATAAAGAAATGCAGTACGATATAGAAAACCATTATTAAGAATGATACTCCAATTAAAAACAAAAATTATCTTTCAAGAAAGTGAAATCCCATCATCTATGCACGTGGAAAACTACGTGTGAAGGGGTAGCCTTGGATTTTTCTGTTCTTTAAAGCAGCATGTACTATCTGAGAGTGAAAATCATAGGGAGTCCATTCAAGATAATGCTGATATGCTGATATACTGTATTTTATTATTTTTCCACGTAATCTCTATCATGTTTTACTTTGTCTGAATTACTGTCTTCCTGTCATTTCCTACTCCTTTACAGTCAGTGTCCCTATATTTTAACCACGACTGCTGTCTTTCTTAATCTCCCAACTGAAAGATGTTAAAGTTCTCTTTCTTCCCCCCCACCATCCCCAGCAACTCAGGAAATCAAACTGTTAATGATTACACCTTAGGTGTTAGTTCTTTATGGTTTTTTGATAATGCTGTTACTGAACACATATTCCCGTCTCTTCTTTTAATTTTTTAATAAACCTTTGTGGTTTCTTACTTCTTGAAGAATGACTGTGTCCGTCCTCTGTTGTTGACCTTTTTACTGGTCCGTGACTGTTCTCTTCTATATGCAGTTATTTCAGATTGAGCTTGTGAGAGATTTCGGCCATTAGATATTCTGTTTGACAGCAAGCAGGTGACTAAGTGTCATGTGTGTTAGAGAAGCTCACAACTGTGTGTAGGTCTAGGTGAGATCCAGCATTTCTTGTCTCTTGCATAACAGGTATGTTACATAACACTTTAAGGTTTACATCTGCTCTGGCAAATGAGGCTTTTCAAGGGCAAAAGAATACAAACTCACAGGAAACCAGGCTTTATTAGTTTCATAGTTGTCAAATAGCTTATTTAAATAGATGCATCTTAGAGAAATGAGCTCCACAGTTGAAACGAAAGGTGATGAGATCTGAGTTGAGCTCTGGTTCCTCTAAGACTTTTATCCTAAGTTTGCTGTCCTAGAAAGCTGTAGATGTCCTTTTTCTCTAGTTGCTATGTGCCCTTTTACTAAAAGAAGAGTTGTAAAATGCAGGCTTTATTCCAAAGGCTAAGATATGTTGCAACGTATGCTTAGCATGTTTGAAGATAGGCATTTGAACAGTACTGGGTTGAACTTGAACTAGACTTAATAGAAACTCAGGATAGAAAATGCAGTTCAGGTTTTTGTGATCATATTAGCATATATTAATGAGAAAAAGTGTTTTAATGTACTTTATTTTGCATGAGCTGTTAAACTTATCCTCAGATACATCAAAACTACTGTATTTGAAAGGGATAGAAGGCTTATATGACTAAGATAGAAGCAACCAATTGCAAGTGCATGCTTCAAACCAAAGGGTGTGTTACTCAGGGTGGAAACTGTAGGCTCTTTCCTCTGTCCAGCTGTCTGTCTTTGTCCTTTTCAGGATCTTGCTTCAAATACTTTGAAAGTTTCTCAGGTTCTTATTTTTCTGTATCCTGGAAGCATTTGTATCCATGTCATTTTTAGCATTTGTCTACTGACAATGTATAGGTATGAGAATTGATAGGACATGCTTTTTGAGTTATAAATCTCAGATTCTGATAGTTTTTCTGTGTTAACCCAAGTTATTTTAATGCATTAACTTGGGCTTCTCCCATTTGTCTCAAATGATCCAGTGATATCTGAAATGCAGCTGTTAAATTGTGCATAAAGGAAAATCAATCCTTTGCTTCTTTTTGAACCTCTGTTTACAACAGCAGGAACAGTGCCACTAAAGCCACCTTGATCCTGTGTCCTGACCCATGTCATGTTGCCAAATCTAAAATAACGGCTTCAATTAGGTATGCTTATAATTGGTTAATAATTACAAGGTTAATAATAAGTTGCCCAAAACTACACTTTTCGCAGCAGGTTTTTAGAGCTATTTGCAATAATGTATGTGTTTAAAGATGGAAGGTGGTGTTCTTTCTTTAAACGTTGGATATTTAGATCAAAAGGAGCAGCAGTCAGATTATGCATGGACTGTGTTTTTGTACCCTACGCTGAGTTTTTCAGGATGGTTCTTGTCCTTCTGATAGGTTGTTGTAGTAAATTTGTGAATGGTTGCTGGCTGGCCTTAGTACAGTGGGTAAAGGGACTTCTGAAACATTTAAAGAAAAACAAATTTAAAACATTATTTTACCTGACTGGATAATCACTTAAACCAAATTATAAATATATGAATTATTCAAAGGTGTTTCTGACCTAGGACACCTTAAACATATTAGTCCAAATGTTCTGTGATTTCTTCAATATTGGTTTTCAGTCTTTGAATCACACGTTTCTTATTTAACTCTGCTGCAGGATTTCAGAAAAATCAAGATGTTTGTGCATTAAGGCAGATGGGGACCTGCGTGGAGGCCGTTGCGTGGAGACTCAAAATGGGAATGTAGCAACAGGGATTTGCCAGATCTAAGTGACTATCTCTGTAGATGAAATGCTGTTCTTTAGAAAGCTGGGAAATTTTTGCAATATGTAAATCTCAATTACTAAATGACAGTGTTATGTCTGTTTTAGTATTTAGGAAGTGAAGAAATCTTAATTAGTTTACAGGCAGTTTAAGGATTAACGTGGTTAGTTACAGAGTTCAGTATTGATCTCTGAGGTGAAGACCAGTGTATGACTGGCTGTGTGCTTAGCCTTGCAAACTGTATGTGAAAATACTGAAAGTATGTGAGGAGGTTCATCTTTGTGTTATGTACGTGCATGCATGTGGTTTTTGCAGCTTATGTTCTGGTGAAGAGAATGATAGATACTTATATTGATAAATATTTTGTCATTGTTGCCCAAGAAGAAAGCAGCTTGACCTTCTTTAGAGAGTATTTTGGTCTGTCAATAACTGCTTTCACCCTTCCATGCATTTGCTTTTCCTTTAAGTACCATGGTTGAAGAGGAAATGAAAGCAGAGGGATTGGTTTTTTTTTGTTTTGTTTTGGTTTTTTTTTAGGGCAGGTTTCTTTTAGGAGTGGAACTGTAGCATAAGAAGCTCAGGACAGTAGAAAACCTGTCCAGCTCACCATACATTAGAGGCAAGAAAAGTCTACCATGATCCTCTTGTTATTGCCCTATTAAGTCTTGGGAGCAGGTGAGAATGAAACAATAATTTCTTAGAATAGTGGTATGTAGACTGAAAACTGGTTGATGCAGTTAAAAGAAAATAAATAATTATGATAATCAGAATAGCAATTGTAATGCTAAATAAAGTTGAGTTAGGGGAAAAAAAAAGACGATCTATCCCTTGACACCTCCTTAAAATCAGCTGCTTTGAATTACTGTTTTGAAGAAGAAAGACAATAGTAGCCGTAAGCATCTACATTAAGGCTGTAAAATGTGATTTGCAGACTATAGTGACAGATTAAAAATGTGTAATTGTGAACACAGTAAAGATGTTTGCGGAACTTCATCAAAAAGATTTAGTTTAACTATGGGAAAAAACTGAGAAAGTATTTATAACCTGGCTTCTGCATTTTAGAAAATCTCTCTCCTTTTCTGGTTTTTTTCCAATTAAAAAAAAAAAAAAAAAAAAAAAGGAAGAAAAAAACCCAAACACAAAACCTAAAACCTAGTGTTATCTCTTCAGGTATTGTGTGCAAGGAAACAGAGTGATCAAAAGAAATGGAGTTCTATGCTGCTGCTGTTTTAGTACAATGAAGAACATGAAAGCTCATGCTACCCCAGTGCTTTGAACATGAGAACTAGGACTAATGCCAACTAGAGCTGATCTATGTGGCTTCTATTATGTTCATACTGCAAGGAGGAAGTAATTAAGCTTGTTTTTAGCTTCACGTTCTTCAGAAGTGCCATCTCTAACCAAGTTCAGTACAGACTTTCAGAAGTTCTCACTGAAGTCACTGCTTAAGCAGACTGAACACAAATGGGCATCTCTCATGAAGGACAGTAGGTTTCTCTTATGCTTCCGTTTGTTTACTAGCTTTTCTGTGTTAGTAATGTAAAACTTAAATATATATTTCTGTGAAAATAATTAGCCATTTTTTTTCTTGATTTCAGTAAGACTTAGGCCTAAATGTTATTTCATTTGGTTAATAGCTCCTTGCTTTTATTAACAGATTGATCTTTTTACTGTGTTTGAGATAATTTTGACATTTATGTGACAGTCTTTTATATATCATGTTGCCAAACCATAGTTTCTTGGTACTTAATGCTTTAAATATTTAAATTTTTCCTTCTGAAGCCATAACATAAATACGGGGAGAATTCATGTGGAGCTGCTTCTAGAAGTTTCAGTCATGCCTTATTAATTTCTTATTTTGTATTTTGCAGTTCTCTCTTTTATGATCTTTCTAAAGAATTACTTATTGTATTCAGGGATTTGGCGGCACACAGTCCAGACTCTTGTCCTCAGAATCAGTAACACACCTGTTTTGCTGGTTTCCTGTCTTTTCTATTGATCAATTTATATTTTGTCTCATGCTTTTCCATTAATCATTGCAAATTACCTTATTACCTTATTTACCTTATTGGTAAAAGATGTATAGGCCATTGGTAAAATAACTAATTAGTTAACTTTTAAAACAGATCTTAAATTAAATGATTTCTCAGCATTAATAGACTTCTTGGCAGGAAACCTGGGCTGATCTATAAAGATACATTTGTGACCTGCCTTTAAGTATTTCATTCCCACCTACTTGCACATAGAATGTCACTGAATGGAGGCACTTGGGGCAAGCTATGTAGCTGGGTTATGTACATGGAGAGGGCTAAAGCTGTGACCAGAAAAGTTGGGAGGAGGATGTGAATTGTTTTCCCTGGTTCCTCTTTGAATTAATGTTCAAGGTCTTAATTAGAATCTTGTGGAGTATTTGTCTTCATATTAAATTTAAGTTAGTATCTGAACGCATGGAACAGTTCATATCTAGGAGTTTTAGCATCTTCCTGCTCAGTCAGTCCCTTCAGAAGATACCACTTCTAAACAATTTGTAAATGTTGAGAGGAGGGAAGGGAGCCCCAGTCTTCTCTCACTTAAACATTTGTTTGCCAAAATAGGTATATAAGGAACATTTTAGCTATGTGTAGAACTGTGAGACTTTAATTTTTATGATATAATAATGATGAAAGAGATAATAAGGGAGAGTATTTGTGAAGAACTAAAGTTACAGGGATAGGAACTGCAGACAGTCAGAGGCATACATAGGAAACAAGGTTTCTTTCTTCTCTGTAGAGCAGCTTACTGATTTGACAGTTTTATGAGGGATGGTTCATAATTTCCAAAAACTTTCAGAGACTGAAGAAAATTTACTGTTTCCCTATATTAGACCTATTCATTATAAATGGTTCACCAAAAGTCTAAACTTTCTGCACTTTGAAAAAGAGACTTGTAACTGGGCAAGGAGAATCACCTTAGGTTCAGGTCATTTTTGTCTTTATGATGAAAGTCTAGTTTGACTAGACTTCTAAGTTCCTTATTGCTTATTGTAGGCTCTGTATAGGATTTTAATATTTCATAAATGGGTTTTCTGAGTATACTTCAAGTCTGGAGCAGTGCAATCTGAGCAGAATTCATTTTTCTTGCAAATTTTCCTTGATTACTGTGGTTTCAGTGCTAAAAACCAGGACAGTTGTGTGCTGTTGTTATCAGATGTTAAAACTGAGAGAAGGATGATATTTCTATTTGATGTCAAAGCAGTTTAGAAAAGGAGGGGCATGATTATGCTGTTTTCCTAATACTTTTTTATTTTCAGATAGTTGAAAGCAACTGAGAAAGTGTTCCTCCTATCCCTCTAGCAGATGTTCCAGAAGGAAATAGCTTATTACTGCTATCAGTTACTTCTTCGTGTGCATTAAAAAAATAGTTGTTAATCATATAATTGCTAATTATATGATCATGTATTGGGGATTTGTGGGTTTATTCAAGGCCAAGCCATTCAGCTTTTCTAGTTTCTCAACATGATCCCTAACTACTGGCTGAGTGAAAAACAGTACGCTGGCTAGTTTGAGCTGTGCTTTGCTGACTGTCCTGCGTATGCTGACTGGTCATGGAACAGGACAAATATACCTACATTTTCATGAAGATTGTAGGAAATAAATGTCTTTGATAACACTGCTATATCTTGCTAAAATTCAACAGAAGTTATTTGGTGAGGGAATAGAAGTGAACCGAAACAAATAGGAAGCATGATCATGTGAAACTTGGTTCCTTGTTTTCAAATATGTTACTAAAAATTCATGTTATGCATGTAACTAACATGGAAAGTTTTAGTCTTAATACAGAGGGGTTGTCTGGAGTAATGCGTCTAGAAGTGGATTCCATGACGGAAAATATTTTGTTTTAAAAGTAGTTAGTCTTCCATAGTGAAGTGAGAGAAATGTATTGGACCTCACACCTTGTATTTTGATACATTAAAGAGTTGCCAAAAGAGGGAAACAGCAAGAAGCTACCAGTTTTGAGAAGACTGGAAAGATGGGGCTCAAATTCTGAACAGAAATTTCGTTGACTTTGACTTTAATCTTGGTTGTTAATGACAGAATTTTATGATCTTTGTTTTGGAATAGGCTGAAGACATGGAAAAACTTCTTCTTTTTTTTTTTTTTTTTAAAAAATTTCTTCAACACAATGGTCTCTATTTGCACACATTTATAGGAAGAGGAGGTAGGGCCAAGACTAGGAAATGCCTATAGATACCCTATCTGCTTTTGACAAATTCATGCATTGTGTCTGATAACACACCTTAAATCCCACGTGTTGCGTCTGATACCACACCTTAGATCAAAGGGGATTTTCAGCTTTAAGAGGCTTCCCCTGGGCAAGACTGGGAGTGAAGGTGTATTCACAAGACTAAAACTGGCAGCTGATCTTTCAGACTGAGAACTGATGGGGTGTTGTAGTGGCAGGCACACAAATGGGTTGCAGTGGGCATTTTTTGAGCCAGAAGTATTCCTGAATCACAAATTGGGAAAAGGTTGGGCATACCTTGACCACAGAAGACGGGTTGAATTTTGCTAAGAAAGTATGCGTAGAATGTGGAACCTACTTTAACATGGCAGTCTAGTTTACTAAATGCCATGTGTCCCTTCGCATGCTGTTTCTCTCTTCCTACCTTGAAAAGTACTTTTTACTCAAAAATTATTTTAATATCTTACCAGAACATACATGTCAAGAAGTCTGCTTACCAAATGATTTTATGTGTACTACCAAATACACTTCAATGTTTAGGAACTGGAAGAGGCACAGTGAGCTAGTCATAATTACCAGGTTTAATCCTAAATCTTCTTTTTCATATAAATTTTTTAGGAATTTTTCCTTACTAGTTAATACATATTAAAGGTTGTTCTTCAGGTTAAGCCTTTGAGAGATTGTGTAAAAAAACTAATGAGCTTGTTCTGTAGAGAATATATTAAGTTCCTTTAATGTGTGTAACTATCTTGAAGTACATATCAAAATACTTTTAAGTTATTTTTTTCCTGGTACTCCATGATACGTTCCTTGCACAATTATGGATTTTGGAACAAATATTATTTTACCTCTGTGAGGAAATGGTTCCATAATTATCCTAATGCTTGCATAATTAGAAAGCTGCTTGCCAAATTTAACTGACAAATTCCAAGTCCATTTTGCATGGTGGGGGCGGGGGGAACATAAAACATGGTAACTTTTAATAGAAGTTAACTTCTGTTTTTCCTTTCATACTTCTTATGGATGTTGAAACTATTTCTTTCCAATTTGCAAGTAAAATTATGTAATTTTTTTTCTGATAGGCAGCACTGTACAGAATAGGAGGGCTGGCTTCCTCCACCCATATTCTGAGGCTGTTTTGGGGGCTGCCCTCAAGCTCTGCCAACATATCTCAGTCCTGACTTGTAAGATCTCCTGCTGCTGCTGCTGCCGCAGTTCTAGGCATCTCTTCAGAAGTGCCTGCCAGTA
This sequence comes from Antrostomus carolinensis, assembly GCF_000700745.2. NCBI lineage: Eukaryota > Metazoa > Chordata > Aves > Caprimulgiformes > Caprimulgidae > Antrostomus > Antrostomus carolinensis. The sequence continues at coordinate 60,311 of NW_010328278.1, read as the reverse complement.
GCACCGATTTCTTCCAACTGGTGCAGTAGTTTTCTGGTGTGCACAAATGGGGGCTGAGAAAAGACCACCAAAACTTATTTCCACTTGTGACCTAAGGCAAGGTTTGAACTCCAGTTTCCGCTGAAAAATGGGAAGTGTGCTGTTGGCCTTCTGTGCTCTTCAGCTGCGTGGATTTAGTGCTTTACATGGCTACTGAGTAAAATGTTGTTGTCTAAATGTAAGCTGAAAACAGTCATTTTAAGATCATGAAATTAAAGGGTCATAATAAAAACATGAAAGAGAATAGTTGAGGTGGCACTTATAAAGTGAAAACAAAAGTGTATGTATGTGTGTGTGTGTATATATATATGTGCACATATTTATTATTCCATTTTCAAAGTTGCCTCATGTTTTCCTCACAGTATCTATATATATTTTATGCATAACTCTTTGTATTTAAATACCCATATTCTTTCACTTCCATTTAAAAACTGTGAATCACAACAAAAATGCTATAAGAACATCTAAGGTAGATAATTAAAGTATAATTAAGTTTAAATGCCTTGGTGAAGGAATATAAAAATATTTAAATTCAACAGGCTAGTACATTTGCAGTTTTCTTTTATTAGGTGTGAAATCTAAGAATCCCCTGCCAACTCTTGAGGGCTCAATCCAGAATGTTGAATTGAAGTACTGCGGCACATCATTGGTCAAATGTGCCTCTGGGACCGTGGGATCAATAAAAATTTGTGCCAAAGCCCCAGGTATGTGCAGCTGGACCATGTAAAACTTTATTGCCTGTATAGGAGAATTGGCCTTGCTTTTTACAAGGAGAGTTACTGAAACAAGAATTTACTCATTGTTCCTATGAATCAGAGAGGGGTTTTTGTATTCTGTTTTGGGTTTTTTTATTATTATTGTTAAGTGTGCCAGGATGATCCAGTCTGGCCCCAGTATAGTCAATTTTTACACTGAATAAAAAGTAAAGATTTTTTTTCCGCTGGGACAATTAATCTAAAAGCACTGAAGAAACTAGAATAACTCTGTATTTTCATATTACACAGAATATTTGCATTTTTCTTTATTTGTAGCATAATTTTGATGTATTCTGGTTATTGTTTAATGTCTCATTTTCCATTAATGCCACAAGTATGTATTTTGCTTGTGAAGTTTTTAAGGGCTCTGTGATAAGTAGTTTTTAAATTTCTTTAATAGAATTTTTCTTGAAGAGTATGCAGGAACTTTTCCAATCAATGTATAAGATTTCTTCATATGTAAAGGCAGCTAATGTAAAGAACGCTAAAAATGTAGTGTATTTAAATTGTGTTCATGGTGATCTTTAAAGATACTATTTTCCAAAGTTGGGATGGAAACTAGTATTTTAAAGAGAATTGATTTCTTTATTTGAAATCCTCCTGGATGTAAAGACATTTACAAGATAACATGAAGGAAGTTGTTTAATAGTTTATGTGAGATTGCTCTTGCTATTTCCTCTTTTAATTCTGTACTTAAAATGTTAATAGCTGTTCTCTTTGGATGAGTGAATGTTTATGTGATGAAAATTTATCTTGTTACAGTACAAGATGTAAGGAGTCTAACCTTTGTCTTAGGTGATGGCGGAAAAGAGAAGCTGATTCCTTTGATTCAAGGCCCTTCTGACACCAGAGACTTACACAGCAGTAAATGGCTCAATGAGAGTAGAAAGCCAGAATCTCTCTTAGCTCCAGATTTGGTAGCCTTTACAATCCAAATTCCACAGTATATGGACTACTGCCATAACTCTGGTAAGTGCAAAACTCTTGTTAAGCTGATATCTCATTACATTTTTCCTATCCAGTGTAATTTCCAAGAGAGGCTTGATATAAAATGTGACAAATGCCACAGTATCTTTTTCACACACTGCGCACATTATAACTTCAGCTCACTGAGAGGCACAGAAACTAAAAGCAGCATTTTAATGTATGTCTTCTTCAATAAGGAATGCTTCATTGACTTTGGTTGTCTTTTAAATTATTTATGCAGAACCTTTTGTAAACTTTTTTTGGGAGGCAAGATCCATGTTGAAAACATTAGTTTTATTCTTTCTTTCCTTTATCTGATTGAGCTTCTTATATAGAAGCTTATACATAATTCTGTATTCTTATATAGAATTCAAAATTGTTCATAGAAATTTGCACCATAACTTATAACTAAAATAAGAATTTGTTTATCATTAAATTTGTTAATAATAAAAAGATACTTTTTAAAATGCTACAGAGCATGCATTTGACGTCAGGACACTTGGCGTTGTGGTGGATTTAAATAAGAAACAAGTTAATATTTTCATAGATTTGCTCAGATAAATTTAAGGGTGGTGTTGACTTTGTGGGCATAAGTACTCTTACCTGACATTCTTGTGGTTTCTATGGGCTTTAAACAAAACATTGGTCTGTTTTAAGCAACACTGACAATTTTGAAATGTATCTAGTTTAAAATAACTATAATTTGCAAAATATACATGGATCTAGGTTTTGCTGCCAATATGGTGCATATTAAAAATCATGCTTTTGTGTTTTCAAAAGTTTATCCTGTGGCTCTGCTAGGATTGTAATCAAATAGAGGAAAAAAAACCCCAAACAAATCCAAAAAGCATCTAGTTTAAAGAAAGCAAAAGAATTAGCTGACCCAAATATTATGCAACACAAAAGTAAACTGAAAAGTGTGCTTTTTTCTCTACTTTTTTTCATGTATAATGGTTGTTAAATGTCATTAGTCTGAAAAATAACAGTGAATTTACTACCATCTTTGTAATTTTTATGTGCATATGTAAGCAACATTTGATTCTTATTCAAAGTAAATATTTCTAACCTCTCTGCATTCCAGCAATTATTAGGTTATTTTTTTCAGTAACTGTACTTGGATGTTTCTTGGAGAGCACCACTTTCAACATGTTTATGGCAGTGCTTTTATAACAATTATCTTAAGTTCTTGCCCCTAAGACATTGCTGAAAAGCAATTCAACAGTCTCTGAATTATTCAGACCCATTTTTTAAAAAAAGTGAAAATCTGTTGCACCTGTTGTTTCACTTAAGTAGCTTTTAAATGTTCAGAGTAAAATAATATGTATTACTATTATTGATTATTGCATTTTCTGCCTTTTTTGAGGACCTTTTCAGTTTAATTTTCTGATATTTTGCCTTAGAATATTAATTACATTTTAAAGGACCTGTGCATACTTACCTATATTGTAGAATTATTGCTTTCATTACAGGTCACAATGATCATACTTTTTTTATCTCATCAGTATTACGGATAGCCCAATTAGATAGTTGAGAGCAGTACTTGATAGGCTGTGATAGGAGGTGCCTATGAGAATTAAGGCACTGGGAAATGAAGTGCTGGCCACACTCATGTGAGGAGACTTTGAGAGGCAGAAAATTGGTTTGTAATAGACAAGTGGCTGTTGTACCTGTTTTGGAGATGAATGGAGATGCATTTAAAATGCTAAGATTTCAGAACTGAAAATTTACTGGATACTTTGCCTGCTTCCCACCCCAGTGCCTCAGGAAAGTTCTATTGATTCTGTGTACTTAATGTCAGTCGCTAACCTGCATGCTCAGACTATCTCTTTTTCCCCACATTAGTAAGGTGGCATCTGTGACTGATGACAAATGAGAGGGAAAAGCTGACTGATGTGCTAAAGTTTTGGTCCCAGCAAACATGAAGAATAGTATACCACAATTTTTTATTTTTTATTTTTTAATTTTTATTTTTTATTTTTTATTTTTTTATTTTTTATTTTTTAATATAAGTTAAACTAGAAAATATTACAAAGGATGAGGGAATTAATTAAAGCTTTTGCTTTCAAATACTTGCTGAAGAAACTGAGGCAATTTAATATAGGAGATATGGCTGTCCTTTTCATTGCAACTGTGAAAACTACATGGAGAGCAAACGTGATTTGAGAGCATAAACATGTTTTTGCTTTCAGTTGCAGTCACTTCTGGGAATTAAGAAAGCTATACTGGATAATTTGACAGCAAATTCAACTTATACCTCAGGGGAATAAAAGGGTTATTTAAAGCTTTACTACTGGAGATGATTGTGCTGTACTGAAGTTGTTCTATTTGAGCAATTTAACCTTATAATGTTAGATATGATGTTCTGGAACAGAAATTTGGACTGCTGAGAAGAGTGAAGAGAGTAGTGCCACCTGCTTGTAGAAAGAATGGAAAAAGCTGTCCAGGAGAGAGGAGTAAAATAATCTAGAATTGTTTCTTGTTATCAGATTGCTGGAGATAAGGCCAGGGTTGGCCAAGTCTTTTAACTCTACAAAGTGCATATACGAATAGCTGTATAGCTGATGCTCACAAAGTATACACATGATTTCTCAAAAGAGCTAAGGGGACAGCAGTTCTAGTTTCGTGGGATTGGTTAAGTTGTCACCCAGCACTTGGATAAACTCACTTTACTTCTCCCCATATATAAGGATTCACAAAACTTTGCAAACTCAGTGTCAGTGGAGCTGCTTATTACACCGTGCAGTGGGGCAGGGGGGTGCATTGGAGCTGTACAAAGCTCCAGAGCTGCACGTTAGCCACCTCCATTAAGAAAAGAATGATATATCTTTTTGTGTGTAAAACCAAGAGAAGCAATTGCAGGGGAATTTCTGGGTACTCTAGGAGAAACCTGGAATACAACACAATGCCTGTGCAAGTGACTTTTTAAAGTTTTTAGCTTATATAAAAATTAATGAAGGGAGAATAATTAATCTGTATTATACATCTGTGAAGTTGAACAGAAAACAACTCGTTCTAAAATCAGAGCAGTTGTTCGGACGTAAAATACTGTGGAGGAGGTTGTACAAATGGCATGAGGTTCTTGAATAAATCAGGATGTATTTACTTTAAGAACGAGTAGGGAACCTTTCCTCCTCCTCTCCCTGTTGAGTCAGCAACTATTTACTGTCTTGTAGCACTCGAATCCTATGAACCAGGGTGACCAGGATGGTTGTGCAGCTTGCTTCTACTGCTTCTCTGTAGGTGGCCCTGCGAAGATTGATTGTGTATTTACAATTTGAGTGATAAAGCATTTTACAGTAGTGTTTTATTTCTTGCTATTCCACTTGTTGCTGCTGAGAGGAAGACAAAAAAAAGTTATTCTAATAATACCATCCTGCATTGATTATTACCAACAAAGAAAAAAACCTCTATAAAATGTAATTTCAGAAAGAGCAGCATTGAAGTATATGATGTATAGCATATAGAGGCAAAGTAAGTATTACGTATAACAAATGCATATACTGGTGATTTCTTAGTAAGAGTAATTTACTGTTTGATGTACAAAGTGTCATTAGCACAGTTGAAAACTCATACACCTATGTCAGAGGAAGTATTTAGGGACACAGAATATAAATATTATTTTGTTTAGTCCTTAAATACAACTCTGCATTGCTGGTGCTTTTTATTTTGGATACTTTTGTTGTTTGAAAAACTACCCAAGCTATCTCTGTGTATAGTTGTGAAAATCAGTGGATATGCTCCCTAATCTTTATCTAAACTGCAGCATATCAAATAAATACAAGAAAGGAGATTATTCCATTGCCCCAGGGCTTAGGAAGGTCTTCTTACTGCTTCTCTGAAATAACCCCAGCTTTATTAACCCTCAGAGCAAGTTGCAGACCTTGTTTCTTTCACCTGGCTTTTGAGAGAAATAGGGAGATTTCAAAATGAATGCTGGTGTTAGTATTTAATTATGAGCAGCTGTTGAATAGATGAGGTGAGCTGATTAACTCTGTTTGGTTTGCCATATTGAATAAGTGGGAGTGCATGCACAGCTGGTGTATGGAGAGCTTTATTTTATATATATATATTTTAAAGAGGAACTAAAATGAAAAATACAATTAATAAAGTTTTCTTTGAGATCAGCTTAAATATTTGGTGATGCAGCAGTGAAATAATAAGGGAGTAAACAAAAGTACCTGTGTTAATATCATGCTTGTGTGTGGTAAATTGATACACCCAGTGGAACAAAGTAAGAGTGAGAAGGCTTCTCTAGTTTGTGAAATCTGCATAAGGCTGAAGAGCAAGTATTCAACCTTGTAAAAGTTAGGAATTTCTCATTTAAGTGATATTTCTCCTAAACTTCCAAAGATTTTTTGATTTTTTTCCTCCACTGTCAATATTTTTTAAGTTTAGATAAGGTCACCCCATTCAAACCCCCGGCCCCCAATAAAAGAAAAATAATTTGTGAAGTGAAAATATTTTTAAGACTGAAGAAATCATACCTTCAAACATGAAAAAAGTGCCATAAATGTTGTACCAGCAAGAACATTTATTTTTTTTCCTATCATAAACCAGCTGATTTTATCTGCTAGAACTTACTTGAAAGGAGGTGAGAGATTTTACATACATTTGTTTTTATGCATACACACCTATATATGCCCGCAACTCCCCCTTTCTTACAGTTAAAAAAGCCTAACATTGACATATTTTTTTACTTATTTTTGACTACTTAGACTAGGGATACTGCAAAGTCTGGATTTTAAAGCTGGAACAATATTTTTTAAGTTCTCAGTTCTAATTTAAGTGAGTGCCTGTGCTAGTAAATAAAAAAAAACCAGCCCGCTTGTAAAAGAGGATTCATAAACTAATTTGAAGTATTTTGGAAAGATTTGCAACAATGAATGAGTAAAAATGCTTAATATATTGGAGTAATTAAAGACAGTTCACATTTGTGGTTTGGGCATAAATGTGTAAAAATTATACCCATCTATCTTATTACATTTCCTTTTCTCTCCCTGAGGATTTCACTATGTACTTTATCTGTAATTGTTGCCAGTTTTCTATCAAGTTCCCACTGGGCTTCTGGTGCAAAAAATCTTATCCTCTCGATGACAGAGCTTGCCTGAATGATTTCATGCTCTTAGCATTTTTGTTCACGGGAATTAGGGGCAGAATGTAACTGCAGCTGAACATAGCATCTATTTTTGTAATTTTAAAGTTTAGACTCTGTTATTGGAACTAAATGAAGAGATGCAGGTGTTCTCCAGTTCAAGTCCTTTGGGATTTTTTGATGGTAGATGCTTGAAAAGAAAATGCATGTGTTTCCAGAGTCAAACAGCAGCTGTGGACAAGGATTTATGTTTTTCTCAGAACTTTGGGATTTCAAAATGTTACATTTAATCACATGCACAGAAAGGAGAGCAAATGTTAAAGATGTTACATATAAAACTAAGGGACTGATCTTTTTACCATACCAACTAGTTGTGGGAATAGAGGAACAAAGTGATCTTTAATCTTAATATGAACAATTTCAAAAGGATTATGATAGTTGCCAGGTCTCTGGTCTTTTGAGAACTGTGCTCTTGCAGTGCACAACATTTATATCCTCTTAATTGCTTTTAAAAATCTGTCTTATTCTCATTTTTTGTGTTGGAAAAGTATGAATGCTAATAGTTAGAAGTTACTGAAAACTCTATTTATGTAGTACTTATGTTGGAGTAGGGTGAATTTAAATTTTGATAAGTATACATTTTTAGAAGAATTTTTCTAGTAATGTCCTGTAGTTTTCAAAATTAGATTAAAAATAGCAGTTTAACTTGCCTGAATTGTGAGGCTAAATTTAGAGTTTTTCTGAGTTACAAAAATTGTGGGCATAAGTATTTTGTGGTAATGCAGTTTCTCCCTCTCTTTCTCACGCTCTTGTGATTTTGAAATTAGTTGATTGTAGTAAAAAAAAAAATCTGACATCTTTTAATTTCATCACAAGTTCAAGTGGGGGCAGCAGATGGTGGTACTAGTTAGTGGTTCAGGACAGGATAAAGGTGTGGGGAACAGCAACATGGTAACAGTGGTAAATGCAAGTTAGTTAGTACCTGTCTGAGAACATAAAAGCCTCTTTTTAAATGTATTTAATTGTGTACGTTTACCAGCTTGTGTGTTCTCCATCTTCCCCCATTACCCTCACAGCTCAATGTCTTGTGCATTACAGCCAGGTTAAGTATCAACTATTTTTCCAGACCTGAATCATTTCTGTATCTACTGTCTTACAAAGGTCCTGCACTTGTTACTTTTTATAAGAGGGAAGTGAACTTGTCCTCAAGTGTAGTCTGTTACTCTACTGACTCCAATTATAAATTTCATGTCCCTGGGAATAAGATCAGGAAGAGACATACTGTACAACACCAACTAGATTAACATTATTTCCAGTGGGCTGCATAACTCTGGCAACTGGCAGTAAGTTCTGGTTATAAGAAAGGTAATTGTGTGATGTAGGAATAAGGCAGCTTGTTCAACTTCTCATCGAGTAGTTCTGCAAATAAGGAAGAGATGTTTTCGTCTCTGCATACGTTGCATTCTGTTTCTCTCAATATGCCATAAATCGTTCAGCAATACGTGTACCCTAGAATTCTGAAATTATGACTAAATAGGATTCTGATTTTTGTAAAATTATCCTTGAAAAATTAGTAATTTTTTTTTTAAGCTACACTCTGTCCTATTGGATGTTAGGATGTCAGCCTGTGTAGTTAAGTTCCCTGAAAGTACTTCTGTTTTTCTCTCAAGCCTGACTGACTTTGAGATGTACCGTTCAGCTGCACTGTGGAAGTCAACACAGTAATATCTTTAGCCAAATAAATGCTTTCGCCTTTTTCCAATTTCCTTTTCTTAATACTGTCATTTAAGAGTTTGGTAATATGGCAAAATAATAACAAAACTTGAATGATGAAAAGGAGGACTCAACTCCAAATACCAGGAGCTTGACACATTGCACTAGGAAATCTGTTGAGTGAAGGAGTTGAAAAGCCTGATTCCCCTCTGGGTTTATACCTTTTTCTTTAGAAACCCATTGCCTGACTTGCTCTTTTCTTTTAACTCAGAATAAGAGTATTCTGCCTACAGGTAATGTCTTGTAGTTCTTGGAATAGGAGTTAGTGTTTCAGTATTGGCAGCTGAAGATTTGAGCTTGAGTGGTGAGTAATATGGGGTATGCAGCCTTTAAAGAAAAGAAAGGAAATATCCCCACCTTCTCTTTAAACAGAACATAACACTCTCTAAAAGTAACTTAAAAAAAAGAGTTGTTAAAAATAAAAGTTAAGGAATGGCAGATATGAGATTATTTCTCCTACCTTTATTTTGTGCGTATTGCATGTGTGTTCCATAGGATTTTTGTTCATTTACAATGTGTTGGTATCAAAGTGTTTCATATGGCCATCAAAGTGATATTTAACACTTCTGGTATGGAAAAAAAAAGAAAAAAAAAGAAAAAAAAGAAAAAAAAAGAAAAAAAAAGAAAAAAAGAAAAAAAGAAAAAAAAAGAAAAAAAAAAGAAAAAAAAAGAAAAAGGAAAAAAAAGAAAAAAAAGAAAAAAAAAAGAAAAAAAAGAAAAAAAAAGAGGCTTTACATGATAACTTTTATTTCCATAACAGTATAGGATGATGTATCTATGATTCATATATTTATAAAAATGCATTCACCTTTTCCACTGGTGACATCTGGGAAAGCATTATTCGGCAAGTTGACTAGATACTTACTGATGGTGCAGAGGGTTTTCGAAATGTGACAGGCATATACTCTCAGCAACTGTTGACACATAGCTTTGGACACTGAAATCTGTTTTTAATTGGGAAAATATATGTTGGCCAATGTATTGGGATAGCTCCTACTAATTTTGAAAAAATGCCACAAGCTCTTTAGCTGCCATTTGGACTCTTCCCAGACATGGGCATAAGGGACTGTAACTATTTACTTTCGAATTGTGTTTAAACTGTTTCCAGGTTTTATAATTGAATTATATTACTCTCACTACCACTTTGGCGATGTAAATAATTCATATTACATGGCTTTTTTTTTTTTTTTTTTTTTTTTTTTGTAATGAAATGCTAAATAGATATCGCTGAAAATCACTGGAATTTTGGTGGTAAAATATAAATGCATTTTGACCAGGTCAATTTTTGTTTATCAAATTTTAGTAACAAGTGATTAAATAACATGTTACTGAACAGAAATATAGCAGATTTTATGAAAAACAGAATTAAATAAAGTAACTCACTTTTGATGTGGAAATTATGATCTAAATATATATTTGTTTCTAACTCTAAAATTTTCTTCTTAGTAATTTTCATGGTTCAACTCTGTAGTAGGCTAAAAAGAAGCTACAGGTCACTCCAAAGACTCCAATGTTCTGGTTATAATACACCCAAATGTACAAACAGTCTCATTTATAGGGTTTAGGATGCAGACTTAAATACGCAGAGTTGAATATTTAGCCACATTGTAACCTTCTGCCCAAACATTACTGTCCTGAAGTTCCTACAGAAGTTCCTTTCCATGATTTTACAAATAGGCATTTGTGGTCACAAAGTTGTGCCATTACCAAGTGACTCAATAGTTAGTTTTATGTAGAAAGCAACGTTCACAGCCAGAACTAGACAAAGTGAGTTAGAATCTTAGCAATATATTGATTTTTTAAAATTCAACTAGATAACCCAAATGATGAACCCCAAGCTAAAACATATTCCTGTGGCTGACCAAACTGAAAATTATTTTAGACAGATTTTCTTTACGGTGTCCAACTTCGGAAACATTTAAATTAGTTTAATTTTCTTCATGTGCTATGAAGGTTCTGAAAATCAATCTCTATTTTTATCCAAAATCTGCAAATCATATAGAAATTAGTACTGCAGTAACCATTAGTTACTTGTAACCTTTAGACCATTTAATTACTTCTGTGCTGTATGAGTTGATTTCATTTTCCTTTTACCTGTGCAGTAAACAGAATTAATATGTGCAAGATACTTGTTGTCATACTTGTCAAAGGTGGCAGAAATACTTAAAATTGATATGAGAACAGTGCACTGTGTAACTTTTTAGTTCTATTTAACAGCTAAAATTAGCCTGCTTATATAATGTGAGCACTTAATGTTGAGTATCTGTATATAACAGATTTCCAGGTACAGCAACTTCAAACACTAATACTGTATGTTTGAGGTATCTTGACATTCTCAGTATCACACAGAGTGCTAAAACTATTTGGGAAATGCAGTGATAGGATTATAGTGGATATATAGTTCAATTAAATAGCTAAATATTTTTTAATTGTTAATTTTAATCTGATTTACACTCTTCAGTAGAGGAAAAGGCATTTCAAAAAGGAAGAAACAATTTATTTTTCTGAAGTTGTATCTGAAAGAGAAAATTCTATGTGTTGCCCTAATCTTGCAGCTGGTTCAGTTAAGACAGAAACATTTGCTGGAGCAAAGTAATTTGCTGACCAGAGTCCTGAGTTCCCATTGCAACACTCTTCTGCTGCTAATTGTCGATGCTGAGCTCCATTTACACCGCAGCAAATTAATGCAAAGTCTGTTGTTCCTAACTGTTTTCCTAATTCCTGATATATTTTCAAGATGATATAGGCAGATCTGGGAAAAAAAAAAAAATAATTCTTTATTTCTGTAAGCAGAATAGCAAATATTTTTGGGATGATTGTACTGTCTGAACTTAATGAGAACATTGAATGGTTATGCGTGGAGGAGTGGGTGCCCTAACAATGAGAATTGAAGGGATGGGGAGTCCCAAATAAACACGTCAGCTCTTATATTTGGCACAGTAAGAGTCTGCCTGCATCTGCCAGCTATTCCACTTCTAGCTCATGTACATCATCTGTCACTGTACAGCTTCTTGGGCCATTTGCCTGGGATCAGCGCCAAGCTGGAGAAGTAGCTTTGACTATGCTGCCTCATGTCCAGAAATCTTGGAAAAATAGCCCACTGCCTGTGGGAAGGTGGACATGAAAAGAAGCTGACCAATTGGAGTTTAAGCCACATATTTCTGAATTTCAGTGTTGATAACTAACTATGATGCCAGAGGGAAAAAAGACCGTGTTCTAATAATATGATACAAACAAAAAATGAAAATAAATTATAATCTGAAAATTAATGTTAGATATAAGAATAATCTGAATAAATCAGAACCTGACTGTCTCTTCCCATCTTCCCCCCTGCCCTCAAAAGTGCCTGTGCTTGTTTTATTTCTGGAATAAAACTACTTAAACCATACAGAAACTTTGCTTAAATACAGTATGAAGGATAATATTAGAACTGGCTTTCATAGGGATTTCCCCCCACTAATGGAGAAAATAATGACAATTTTGTAAATAGAAGCAATTTGCATTGGAAAAATAAGATAAGATATGACTAAATCTAAGGGAACATTCAAATACATTGTTTGGCTCAACCTCAGTGAGCAGGGTTCTGGAGCACATGTGATGGATCATCACCTCTTGATACTATTATTTTCTCTTCTACAGAGGCATGGCATAGAGGGTAATCAGTAAGACATAATTAATAATCTTTTAAATAAACTGGACATCTTTTTTTCACTGGCCTTTGAGTAAACTATATATACAGTATATTTTTTTATATTTAGTATAAATATGTTCATGTTTGCTTTTCTATTCAGTGGAAATAAACTAAGGAAAGGAGAACATAAATTATCTTCTCCCCTTAATTTTGAGCTGTATTATCCTGTCCCTGTTGTGATAAGAGAAGGAAGATTTGCTCAGTATGAATTCCTCTAAGTTGTGACCTGAAAATACATGCAAGAAGATGAAAGATGTTCAATTTGTCTCTGTAGTATTTGAAAGTCATTTTAGCCCAAGCCCTGGACTAATATTTTTTAGACATTAAAATAGTTGGTTTATATATGTTTGGTAATAGATTCATTATTAAAGGATGAACTTAAAATTAATCTGTTGGATTAAAATTGTGTTTTTAAAACAACTTTTGGATAATTTGGTGGATACAAACTAATCTTCAGTGTAGTGGAATTTTCTGAAAACAGATGTGTGTATTTTAAAGTGCACGTCAGTCCTTTAAGCAGTTGCATGTATAAACTAATGAAATAAAACTTCAGTGCAGATTGCAGTCAATTGATAAAATTGTTTTTAATTAAAAATTAGGAAATAATTAAGGTATATTTTGTTTTAGTTTGGAATTTTGAAAACAGATGTAATAAAAATATAATAATCACAGAATTGCCTAGATTGGAAAAGACCTTTAAGATCATCAAGTCCAATTATTAACCTCACACTGACAAGTCCCTGATGAAACCATGTCCCTAAAATAATCTTCATAATGCTAATTATATTTAGTGTAAAGACTTCTATAATAATTTGAAGCCAATAATACTTTTTTATTTCTTCAGTGGTAACATAACACAGAGTACGTATAAGCCTGTGAAAGGGCTGACTTAACACAACTGTTGATGCACTTTGAATGAAACATCTTTATCAAGTTAATACAAGAAGCAGTCATGCCCTACTTGAATTACTCATTTATAATGGCTGAGCAGCAGCCTGGATGTGGACTTTGAAATCCTGGGAAAATAAGATGCATGCATGCATTCAAATGTCTAAAGTCTTTGCCTTAGAGCAGCTGTGAAGTGTTGAAGCGAGATGTCAGCTACTAGCTGTTGTCTGCATTTTTAGTCCGAAGGGAGATGTGATCACTTAATTGCTAACCAAGGTTAGTATTATTTTAATCATTCCATCCTCAGTTCAAGACTTTCTATTTTCAAGAGCCGTTTGACCATTTAGAACCTAAGAATCAGAATATTTATCTGCTTTTTGCAGGTTTTTAATGAAGTCATTATTCCGACTTTATTTTAAGACTTTATTTTTTTGTTATAATACATAGACTTTTCTCTAACTTTTATTGTGCTTGTGATGAGGGAGTAGTAATCGAATAGATTTGTAAAATATCAAAATAAAACACATGTATGGGTGGCAATTTCAAAAATGCTACCTGCATGCTCACTAAGGACATAAAAGTAGAATAGCTGCTAAAAGCCATGAATTAAAAGAATGTCTGTCTCATTGCACTGTTGGGATGTTCAGCTTGCACAATCTTTTGCGGATGACTGCATTACCAGGTTCCTTGTCTTCACAGCTTGATACCGTGTTTCCTTTGAAAAGATAGACCTGTAGGAAATTAACTGTTCAACTTTAATTTTTCTTCAAATGCTTGCACAATACCAAAGTGTGTGCATCCCATGACACTTGAATCAAAGATTTTTTGATAAGAAGTGCCAGATGTTATGTCTCAAGTATCCTCACACTTTCCAAGTCAACAGTATAAGAAGTAACTACTCTTCTTCCACTGCAGGAATTGTACAAGTTCCCATGACATGAGGTGAGAGCAGGAATATCCACTTTTGCTTGTTGGAATACCTGTAAGGGCAGTGTGAACTTTGTCTTTGTGTCGCACTTCGGAGGCAGACAGCAATGGCCGTGTTGTAACTCTCCAGGGATACTCATAATCATCTTAGAGCAGTTGGTGAGACTGCAGGGGTGTTTACTTAAGGACTGTTCAGGAATTGGTCAACTTCTCTTTCTTGTTTCTCTTACAAGTAGAATTAAGATTCCTTGTACTTCATTTCAGTCTGTTTCCTGGAACAGGGCATTTCTAACATGCACCATACAAACTTGGTTTTTGCTCTGGAATATCACTGTCTCAAAATTGTGATGGAAGGAGCAGGTATTTTCTACATGATGGTAGCAAATGAAACCACAAACTCAGAGATTGTGCCTTCCTTCCTGTTAATGGGAAAACTGAGAGGCAAGAATAATCCACTGTAAAGGTAGAAGTATGACAGTTAAAATCTTCACTAATACTTGTCCAAGGCAGCACTGCTAGAGGTATTTGAGCTATAACCAGGGAGGACAGTATTTACCTTACACTGTTGTGGGAAGTGAAACATTTTGGAATCGTTTGTGTTGCTCTTCTCCTCTGAGGTACTCTAATGGGCTGCTCCAAGAGGGCAGTGGAGGGGTAGTTGCAAGAAGGATGCTAGCCTCTGTAGCCTTGACTGTAGCTCGGCTCTGTTTGGCTTTAGCTGCAAGTTTGTCACATCTTCTCAAATGGCAGCAGCTTGGCTAGCTCCAACAAGTGGTTTCTGTATATTGAGGTGTGAATATACTTGAGCAAGTGACTCCAGAACATTTGTTTTTTTAAGAGCATAAAAATTAGTAATCAAGAAGCATACTTGTACAAAAGTAGCATGAGGTAATGCTAAGGGAACAGGGCATTTTTAATTCATCTTGTGCAAGGTCCTGTAGTGAAAACACTTGCAAGTGAATGCTGTTATGTTGGGAGCCACTATAACTCAGGATCAGTTAGAACAGCGTTTTGTTCCTGGCTTTGAGGAAATACAGCAACATCCGAGTTCCTGCCATGCTTTCTGACATGCAGCAAGCAAAGTTCTTCTACTTCTGTCCAGTACAGATACCTTTGCATGTTCCTTTTTCTTAACGATCTTTCTAGGGAAGGTTGTTGGCTCCTAGTGTAACAGCCAGCGTGTAAGACTGCAGTTTGTGGGCTCATGAGCCTTTGACCTAGACTTTTTGGATAGTTGTTTTGGGGTTTGAACCTCACAGGACCATGACTCTGAGCAGCATTGGAACATAGAAGCCTTCCTACTGCTCCTGGTTCAACCAAGTAGAACCAGGGTAACAAATTAAATTTTTTCTTTGAACTAGTAAAAATGTGAAGCTAACCCAGCTTGCAGTGGTACTTCTTTTCTTTTTCCAGAGAAATGTATTTGTTTTCTGAAGAGAAATGAAGCCCTCTTCCTACCATTCATTTCTTAAACTGGAATGCTAAAATAAGAATTTGGAAAAGAGTTGTTTTTTTAATTACAGTTGAAAACAGTGTGAATACCTTATTACTTCTTACCAAGCAGCTGTCATAATTTTCCTAAATATTTTCATGTTTAGCTGTACCTGTATATGTACATGCATGCGTATAAGTGTAAGGAGAGAACAATGTATCTATTCTCATGTTATCTGTGAAGAAGACGTTCTGAGTATTCTTGAGATTTGTGAGGAAAGCTTAGAAAAATGATGTTGTAATATCCATGGTACATTTTTTTACCTACCCCTGTAAATATATCAGAGGGCTACAAGAGAGAAAATGTAAATCTTTTTAGCTCTGGATGCTCTCGTTTCCCAGAGGATTATAAGTGGAACAGGAGGACAGTTTCTCTAATCCCTTTGGAAAGTCTCCAGTTGATTCTTCATACCCCAGGAAGAATGCCAGCCGAACACTCGGTGGTTTTGGACAAGTCCTACCTAGTTTCTGTCAGTGCCAGTGCAGTGTGGTTGACATGTTTTAGGGAAATACAGAGAAATTCTCCTCATATATGGTGGGATAGAAAATATAGTAGTTGATTGAGTTCTAATATTCTACAGTATATATTCTACAGTTTTTCCTTCATGAGAGAGGATAATAATAAAATAGCTTATGACATAATAGTTTCTTCGTAATTCTTTTGGGAATTTTTACATGACTCCACCTGGCCTTGGCCTGTCATGAATATATGACACCTGCAACACTTCTAAATGAAGTTTGCATGCCATGTTATCTTATACATAATAGAAGTTTTAGCTTATATAAACCTGTATTAATGCTATCAATGTAACTTTAGAGAAATTCAGTAATTTGAACTTCGTATGGATTCTTTACTAAATTTTTAGTGTGCTCTTATGAATTAAATTATCTTCCAAACAAATAGACTGTACCTAATAACGACGTGTATCACCTCCCTAGAATTCCTAGACAAAAGTTATTAAGTATGGCAGTTTGAAATATGTAAAAAGTGGCTAGCATCACTGGTTTTAGTGCAGTAATTTAAGAATAATGTTACACTTGCTTAGAATGATAGAATGTGTCTTACATGTCAGTGTGCCAATGCAAATAATATTCAGTCTTTTCTAAGGCTTTTTAATATGTTTCTTCTGTGAAGTGCAGTTTAATATTTAGTTACTGATCGTCTCCATTATCATTGTTATGCTTTGGATCAAAGAAAAGATAAAATAGTCTGAATTACAAAGCATTCAATAGCTTGAATTTTCTGCCTAAGGAATAACAAAAAGTAGCAGACTGAAGTTCAAATTTATATGGTGAATAAGTTTGAGTAGTTTTCTGTGCCATTAGCGGAACAAATTAAACTTTTACTGGTTGAGTGCATATACCTAAACACTGTAGTGTGGGAGGATTATCAGCCAGTTAGTCTTATTGGTTATTGGCAGCAGAGCAGATGTAAACCAAATTTTCCCATGGCATAGGTACTGTATCAGCGATCCCAGAAGTTTTTCCTAAGAAATTTATGAAGTGGTATGAAAGTAAATTACTGAAGAGCCATCAAAGCAAGTATGTTATTAATTGACAATTTATTGACTTCATCATTACTGCTAGTTAAAAGGGAGTGGAAAAAAAAGAGGATTAGGATTCAGCGTACACTTTGAAAGCTGCGTGAGGTCTTTTGTACAATATTTCAGTTAAGCTGTAATTAATTAACTTAATTAAATATTAGTAAAAGAGTAAAAACACACTTATTCTGTTGGATCTATAAAAATAGTCTTAGTAATGGAAAGTGTGAATCTGGGTCTGGTTAGGGCAGCATGTAACACCAGTTATCTTTGATCTTCTAAGAAATGTAGTCCTTGCTGAAGCATATATCTCGTAGGCCTCACTGACTAATTGCTGAAGAACTACAGGGTCTTTACCTTTCAGGTTAAGGTCAAAAATATATTGCTGTTTATTATACTGGACCATTTCTTTGTGCCTAGGTTTAATGAGTTTAATTCAAACAGTTTTGCAACTTGCTTTTGTTGTTTATTATTTTACCTATATTAAAAGAATGGGTTAGTGATTACAGCAGAAAGATGCTATCTTGTATTAATTTCTTTTTCTTAACTTACTGGTCCTGGCTAATTATTTAACTTCTCTGTGTATTAAAAAAAGTATATGTTACTGTTCACGTAAAATACTGTGGGAATTACTATAAGAATATTTTCATAGTCTCGCTTGGAAGATATAACATGAAGCCTTAGATTTTGTAGTCACAGTAGTTATATATTAAGTATTAGTGAGCATACTGTAGGTTTCTTAAGCATCTAATATTTCAGATAGGAATTTGATTCCTGCTAATATTGTATGGAAGTGGAGATCTCCTTAAGAACTAAAAAAACCCTCAAGACTGTTTTTCCAAGATCAATCATGTATAATTTAAATGTATAGGGTTTTTTAATGTCAGTCTTGATTAAGACATATAGGTTTAATGAGAGGAATATTTCTCTTATTACTAATAGTCCCTATAGCCTACTGCACATAAAACACATGAACTCTCTCCTTTCTGCCTTTTTCTGACACCTATGAACTTTTTCTGTTGCTTTGAATGGCTGATAAATTGTTTGCCAGGTCGGAGGGAGAATGCATGACTTTGAATCAGAGTTGAATTTCTTGAGAAAATATAATTCTGAGCAGTGTGTCCACAATGGAAGCTATTACAGAATATTTTACTTCACTATCAGGCTTTTTGGCCAATTTACCCATGAAAGCAGTCTCCTGGAAATCTGCTTAATCAGTAATACTGTTTTGAAAATAAACATTGTGTAAGGATCTGTCCTTTTCTATTAACAGCACCAAACATTCTAAATAAATCTAAGTAATTTTTTTCAGTCACCCATGATATACTTCCCTTCCTTGATACTGTCAGTTTTACCTACTTTGTTCATGGTACTTCAACTTTGATCTCAGCTAATTGCCATTAAATTCACACCACTTACTGACTTGGCAAGCCAGAACAAGTTAATGCTATTCATCATAATGAGACCAGTTACTTTATTCTGTCCCCTCTAGGCATGTGCTTGTTTGTTTAACAGCAAAATGATTTGAACAGTTTTACATATGCTGCTCATACATTTTCCATATGAAAATCAATAACATATCAGAATTCTACAACTTAAGGTTTTTAAATGTGTTTATTGCTTAAGACATAGGTATATTTAAAAATGTTTTTTCATGCTGTTTCACATGCTACTTCTATCCCACAGTGAGGTTTCACATGAGGTATTTGGAGCTTGTCCTTGGGTCAAAGAAGAATTTTTGTCTATTTGGTGGTTCTTCACCTTTCAGAATAAACATTGCTTTTGCCTACTCAAGCTAGTAAAATGCATTTAAGTGAAACAAATGCAGGCTTTTTTCTAGGGTTCTTTTTTCCCCCTCAAATGCCAGAGACTGTCCAACCTTGGGTGAGGAAAAGACAGAATCTCCCAAGTCAGTGCCTGTCCTTGGGCATGCCCACTGTCCTTGACCAGCTGATGTTGTGGTAACTTCTGGGCGCTGCGTAATTTACCAGCATTAATGCTGATAGGGAGCAAGACTATGTTCACTGGGAAATTGGTTAATGGTTATTTTTTAACCCCCCAATCCGATATTGTCCTTAAGGAACATCTATTTACCAATAATAGTTCCTTTTCCTAGAGCATGTAATGGCAATGTACATTTGAGGCAAGGTGTAACATCTAATGCATTCATAATAATCTGAGAATAAACAAAATAATTAAGTAGATTTTTGTAATCTGTGTTGTTAAATTGACTGTTAATTTAAAACTGAGGAAAAACTTCAAACACGTTTAGCACTTGTTACTAAATCCTTCTGAAGGCAGCTTGGGAGATAGTAATAGAAGTTCAGGCATTTTACCAGTGTGTTTGTTGAATCTCTCAGAACTTCTTTGACCTTAGTTAATAATAAATGTTCTGCATTGTGAGAATAATCTTTGTGGTGTAATCACCTCTCTTTAGAAAAAAAGAAGGGGAAGTACATTTGAAAAATCAGAACACATTTTTGTTTGTAGAAAAATGTAGCCATGCTACTGCTTTTTTCCCCCCTAACTGTTCAAATTGGATTTTTTTTATTTGATCATTTTTTTAATGAGCATCTGTTCTTTGGTGAGTTTTTTTGTTTTGTTTTGTTTTAGTCACTTACTATTCTTTATTTCCACTTACTGGTACCATCTAGTGTTGGTGTCAGTGTCTGCCTTAAGTCTGCAAAATTAATCTTAATGGAATATTCTTTGAATTTTAATCTGCCTAAATGTATAGGGTTTTTTAATGTCAGTCTTGATTAAGACATATAGGTTTAATGAGAGGAATATTTCTCTTATTATTCTTTTTAATGAATGTTTATATCACTGCGTGGAACAGCTGAGCTGTCCACTGCAAAGCTTTATGCATTTTGATAATTTAGACATTTTAATTATCTTTAACTTTTCATGTCCATTATATGTAATGAATAAGAATGTGGAGAGGGAAAAAATGTAACCACCAGTATGATGGGAAAAATAAGGGATAAATCTCAGCTTGCACTAAGGCTCAACAAAAGCTATTGGACAGTACTTCTCAAGACGTGCTGAAAAACTACAGTATGGTGAACTGCATCCAGATGCAATGTTATCATTCTGCATTGCTTGTTCAATGCTAGAGTTCATTAATCAGTGTGGTTCTGTTGTTGCTGCTGTTTTTTCTGGATCATAACATGTCTTAAGAATCAATTTTAAAATAAATGCTTCATTGTGCCATTGTTGTTCAAAAAATTTCATACCACAACAGATTGCCTGTAAAGGACATAGAGGTCCTTCACCTCATTTTGGAATGATGTAGTGTAAAAGCTTTTTGTTTGTTTGGTTTGGTTTTGTGATACAGTTTTCTCGTAAGACTTGTGTTAATGTTCAGGAAGCAACATTTAAATAAGAGACTCTTTCTTGTTTTATTGAAGTTTGAATTCTTTCTCCAGAAGAGTAAAATGTGATATGAGACAGTTAAATACAGTAAAAACTGAAATAAGCCATCCAAACTAAAATCACTAGACCACCCAGGTCTTGGACCACCCAAGGGACCAAGAAAAGGCAATTGCCTGAAAGAGGTGGCCTTTTACTAGAGGTCGACCAAGTTGTATTGCAGATCTTGGAAATATTTGGTAGCAATTTCTTAATGCTGTTGGCTGCCTGCTGGAGGTGGTCCTTATTATAAGTTCCCACTGTATAAGCAGTGTCCCTGTGAAAATGACCTTCCTTATTTACATATGACCTTAACCTCTATTTAGGGCAAAAGTAAAATTAGGGGTTTAGCAATGTGTTGCTACTGGGTAGAGATTTCAAGTTATTACAGAGTTTGTGTAGTGTCACATGTAAATGCGATTGCTTTGAATGGGGGATGTTGGATCGATGCCACTTTTAGGATTTGCGCTGAGAATCAAATCAGAAGCACTCATAAGCAAATAATTCTTAATAATTGCCTTAACCGTATTTCTGTGTGTGAGAAGTGGTACAATATGAAACCATCTAATTCAACATTAGAATTACTCTGTTCCCAGGCTTCAAATGGCCTTTGAAAGCTTAGAAAATATCTTCTTTGGTAGTTATTGAAAGTAGCAGTTTTTGTCACAGTTAAGTGATGTATATAAACTGTGTAAATATTTTCTATGATTAAAAATAGACAGTGCTGGGAAATTCCCTTGAATTAAAGTCTTTCCTGTGGCAACTGTCATTTCAATATGGTTTCCCATTCTGTTCTTTTTAAAATTTGTTAGATATAGTGTAAGTCATATAACTTAACCAACCCAAAGCAACGTTTTAATGTACATGCATTTGTAGCAATAGTGTTATTGTAATGATTATAACTCAAAGATATAAAGAAGGTTTGCTGAGAGGTTATAACTTCTATTTAATTAACTGCTATTTGGGTTCAGAATCCCTCCTTAATGTCTCAGTAAAATCTTACATTTCTATAAGCTTCTTAATTTGAGTAGCTAGAGAAAATACTTAAAAGTAAACAGTGGCACGTTATGCAATATTTCGCTAAAGCATATTGCTTTATTTCTTTAGCATTCTTTTCCATAATAGATTTTATTTAACACCTAGTTTTCTGATTTTTTTTTTCATCCTTTCTACTAAAAACTAAAATAAAGGTAGCATCTAATTTCTCTGTAATCTAATCTCTGTAATTTTTGCAAGGTGGGTAGAGCACTGGCTAATTAATTAATTAATTACTCTAGTAGGAGTGAAATTTATTTCACAGATACAAATCTGTGTACTTTTGTACTTCTTTATTCAGTTAGTTTTATTCAATCTGAAATGAATACAAGTGTTCTTATGGCCCCATTGAAAGATACAAAGAATTCCTGTTGCTTTGCAAAATAGGAAGAAACTTTTGAATATATAAAACCTCAGTTAAAGCTGTGTAAGTAACTGCGGCTCTTCTAGAACAGCAAGATAAAGGCATGGCAGGTCAGGTGATATGGGTGGTGTGGAGGGAGGGAGTACTGATGGGATGGAGTGTAAAAGCTTAAATGTTATGGATATATGTATAGATGTATATGCTAATTTTGATCTGTGCATTAATACTCATTTAATTATCATATTAATATTATTAGTACATAAGTTCCACAACCACTGCTTCATTTAATTATGTTAAATAGTGGTGAAGCAGAGCCCAGAATAACAGAACAGGTTTTTTTTGAATTCTTATTTTATGTATGTGGAGTATAAGAATATAGACTTGGGTCATCTGCATCATCAGATGAATTGCAGGTACCAATGTAATAATAATTTTAAGTTAGAACAGTTCACAAAACTTCCAGTCCACGTGTCCTACAAAGCCATAAAACTGTTCCATTACCGCCTTACAACAAACTAAGTAAAAAAGAAAAATAAAAAATAAAAAAATACTGAGATAAAGTAGTAAAGAGTATACTAATTATAGTTTTTAATTTCATTAATAAACAATGATATGATGAAATAATATCACTGATGAAGAAAGCGGTCCGCATTATTTTGTAGATATAGAGGTAAGTTGTGTATTTTTATTACCAACCTTTCTAATTTTCCTCCAGTTCCATAATGCTAATAATTCATTACAAATCTATGTAAACAGACTTCTGATGAACAGTTTTACTGAGAGGAATGTTCGCGGCAGGGCTTTGTTAACCTGACATTCTGTGGTTTCGCCTCATAAAACTAGCAAAGAGCTCTCTGCGTGGAATGTTAATGGGGTGAAGTAATGAATGCAGGATGGGATGTAAGATTTGAGCATGCATAAAGTCCTTACTTGGGGTTTTGGAGGAGATCCTTGCAGACAGTAGCTAAGAGATAAAAGCATCGGGAATTTTTTTAATTTTTTTTTAATCCATCAGTTGGATCTTTTTGCAAGAAAATGGACTTTGAAGTTTAGTGGTGGCATGACTGTAAGAAAGCAATTAAAAATTAAGCTACATACATTTCTTTTAATTAGGCCTTGGTGAAAGGAGCAAAGTTGAGGGTCACCTCTGGTTTTAACACAATTTTTTAAATTGTTCATATTTCAAAACATTCTTATAAGTTATGGGTTTTTTAGTTGTGCAGTAATATACTGTAATATCACTTTTCTTTAAGAGGAAGGTTGTTTGTACTGTACCTTTATTTTCTTTTCAAAAGGAGTACTTTGGGAAACATTTGACTAAACTAATTTAAATTCCTGAAATTTATAACTGCTTTTCTGGGGAAAATATATTCAATACTTTCCTTCATAGTTCCCAAGGAACTATGCAGTGAAATTTTTATAAAAGTCTAGTGCTAATTAATTGCATTGTTCAGGCATGACCTGATCTTGGATTTGATGTAGAGAGAATGAAAACATGTACGGATGAGCTGTTTCTTGTTCTGTGTAAGAGTTATGTTTGTTATTTGAGGGGCCAGAACAGGTCCAGTGAAGCAGATGTGTTTATTTGTGTTACAGTAAAGCCCACCTATAACTGTCAATCTGAAGATTTTGATCAGATCTTCCTTCCTTAATGACTTGGTCACTTCATCCTCTCACTACTCTGTGTTCAAGTGCTGCTCCATCACAATGGCTAACCTGAAGGTCTTTAAGCTCTCCCTGTAACATTGTTAGATATGTGATACTGAGAAGGGATGCATAGTGGTGATTTGAAACAGATAAACCTTGTTTTGAAGAGAGGGGTGTCTTTATTTTTTCCACAAGGCAGAAGATTTTTGTATTTCTTACTAAGGTATGAACAGGCAGTTGCCTTAGAATAAGGTTTCATGATACGGAATGGCAAATACTGACACTACAGAGAAAGGATACAGCTTGTTTTTTGAAAAAATACTGATTCAAATTCAAGGAAAAAGAAATTACCACTAAACAGTGGGAGTATGGTAAACTAGACATTGTGAAAATTGCTTACTAGGTAATTTTAAAAGTAGATAGTCTTAGCTGCCTGATACTAGACAGGGGCAAGAGGCAGACCTGGACAAACTCAAATTTGCCTGTTTACTGGCAATACATTACTATTTGTCTACACATATGCAACTAAGATAAATGAAAGAATGGGGTGAGCATCAATCTAGATCACTACTTTCAATTTTCACTAAGTTTTGAGAAAAGCAAGTTTGTAGCACTGGAAGAATACAAGTGTTGTTTTTTGGTGGTGTAGGGAGTGAAGAAGACAAGTGGTTTAAAGAGAAACAGGTTAACCTTTGCAGTACTAGCATTGCTGGCTGATGCCAGTTCTAGATAAATTATGGAATAAGCATATGGAATACAATTACTGCCAGTAAAAATGGTCATGAGGGAAAGTGGAATGAGAGATGCTTACTTCTCTGAGCCAGATGTTAAAATGAACTGTATCAAAGTAAATATCACATTGTAGTGTTGATGCCA
Organism: Antrostomus carolinensis; assembly: GCF_000700745.2. Classification (NCBI taxonomy): domain Eukaryota; kingdom Metazoa; phylum Chordata; class Aves; order Caprimulgiformes; family Caprimulgidae; genus Antrostomus; species Antrostomus carolinensis. Next base: position 35,815 of record NW_010328278.1, on the reverse strand, counting down.
TATATGTGGGCTCATGTAATTTACCTGTTTTAACTAATGAAGTATCTTTGTTTATTAAGATAAATTACACAAGCCTACATATTAAGAGATAGCTTTATAATCTATGAATATTGGTAAGGAAACAGGTTTTTGAAGGTCTTCAGAATCTAACAAGATTGAACACTGATTCTAGAACAATTTAAACTCAGAGGTGTGGATTTTAATTAAGGTAATAATTAGAAAAATTTATGAAGAATAATCAATGTATTCTCTATTACTGGAAATGTTAAAACCAACGGTAGGCTTTTTCAGAAGATATGTTCAAGTACAGCTATATGTTTGAAGGCTAATTCAGGGAAGTTGTGCCACCTGCTTTTCAGTAGAATTAATTAATTAGGTGGATGGATCTTGACTTACCACTGTCTCTCACTTGGACTTCAACAATAATTGAAGACTATCTGTTAAGTCAGCAAGTATAGAGCCATTACTAGTCTTACTCAGAGCTTTTTTTTTCCTAAATTCTTAAGCTGTAGAATTCTGCAGTACTTGCTGTTGAATTTTAGAAATCAAAAAATATATGAAGAAAAAAGTTTAAAAGAGTAATATGCAACTTAATGCCAATAATTGTCTTGGACACTACGTTTGACATAAAAACAAGGAAGATACATAATGCAGACTAAGATTGCAGCTGGCAAGGTTTGAGCAGGTGTGCTTACAGTAAGGTGCAGTCAAGTGTCTCAGTCCATTCATGCTTGTTTTTAGCCATTCAGATTATTTCAAAAGTTTGGATTTGTTGTTTTTTTTCTCCGATTTGATAGCAAAAGTTAGAAGTTTGTTTTAAAATACAAGCTTGAAATATTTGAATTTTAGCAATGTGTTGAGTATGTTGTATTCTGTTCCATGGAATAGTGATTGCATTGCAATGATGGCACTCAGCTCCCCATGTCCCCTTTGGACAGTGCCTTTGTCAGTGCCTAATGAAGATAACAAGGTTTGGATGAGAGCTAACTGGCTGAAAGCCAGATAAAATGAGGTGATGGCAGTGGTTTGAGAGAAATAGCTGGAGGAACCCTCAAAGGTCTTGTTATTCTTTAAAGGAATGTAACCAGTATTAATTCTTGAAGCACAAAAAGTGTACTGACTAGGTGCTCATTAAGCCAAACTGGGTTAGTTTTTGTTTTTCCCTTCAACAAAAAAAAGGTAAGTGGACTTAATGGGGCAACTTTTGCTGACAGTGATATAACAGCATTGTAGTCTCAGAAACTAGAGTGTGTAATGGCAACTCCAAGTACTGTACAATCAGGGCTTAGAATCATAAGATAAAAATTAGATAGACTCTTCTTTTGGTTTTTCACTTCTCTTTGAGTTTATTTCCTTTTTTTAATACTCATGTACTTAAGTCTGTCTTAAATTTAAACAAATTCTCAATCATTCATATGCAGGAATACAATTAAATTATTGTATTAAATTTAAACAAATTCTCAGTCATTGATATGCAGGAATGGGTCTCTAGTCGAGTGTTCACTTTTACTTCATGATTATGAAGTGTGGGGCACTGGACCTCTTTTTTACTTCCAATATAATGGTGCATCAAGTTTCTATTGAGATCCTTAATTTGCAAGATCTACTGCTTACTAAGCACGATTTATCTGAGTAATTTTCTTTTAATATAGTTTTTAAAGTAAAACATTAGCTAGTTACTCTTAAATGATAGCTAAGAATGGAGTAAGATTTTTATAATGTATTTTGTCATCTCTCTTTGAAGAATTACTCCATATACTGATTCAGGAAAAGCAAAGAAGGATGATTACAGATTAAAATTTTAGAGGCTATGCTTCACAATTCTTTAAAAAAGGTATATTTATTGCTTGGATAGTGAAAAAAACATAAAAACAATATAAATTGCATACCTTAAATCTCTTACTGAAAGATCAGTGATATTTCAGTTTATAAACTGTTGTTATTTCAAAACAGAATCAGAATTGTTTTTGTTGGAACAGACCTTTAAGATCATCGAGTCCAACTGTAAACCTCACACTGCCAAGTCCACCTCTAAACCGTGTCCCTGAACACCACATCCACACATCTTTTAAATCCCCCCAGGGATGGTGACTCCACCACTTCCCTGGGCAGCCTGTTCAGTTAGAATGTAAGATACTGCATGAACAAGGCACGAGTGGACAATGCTTACTTATGTATTTACTGCTGCTTCACTAGAATGAAAGAAGCAGCGTTGGTTTTAACTGGTAAAACATATAAACCTTCAGCTAGTAGGACTTTTTAACATCTGTCCAGGATTGATGGTTGTGTAGTCTGGTTTAAAATTGGATGACAGAGCTGCTTGTGATAGTAGAAGCCTGAAAACAGAAGAGAGCCAAAAGTGGATTAATGCCCAATGTCTAGCCACATTTAATTCACTTTAAAGTGTGGTATTTACTAAGAAACCAACTTTGTTGGCATATCTTCAATGAACTGAGTAAAAAGTTTCCCTCAAATGGAAGTTAGTAAGTGATTTGAATAGTGCTGCATCATTTGTGAAAAGCATCCTATAGATCTGTTAAATTTTTTTGGGGGGGGGAAATGTACGTACAGGTTTTTTTTATTATTATTTTTTTTTTAAAGCAGTGTTACAATACCTCTACTCCATCTGTCAAGTTTAGAGTTTTTGAGTTCACAGTCCTCATTGGCATCAGTGTATGTGTTTGACTCTTAGCAAAGTCTTGGGGAGCTTTTAGAAATCTTAGAGCTCATGCAGTCTCCTGAGCACTAGCACTTGGGGAAAACCCAGAGGGTCCCTACAAATGCACTTCCAAGGCTCAGGAATGAGTTATTGGAGGAACTAAAGATGGTTCTTCAGCTGTTCATAGCAAGAGCTTTTCTTTAATTCTTTTTACCTTTTCAACAGAGTTGTTTCATGCCAATAATAGTAAAACTTATATTTGTTTGCTGAAAAGGTCATGAACCTAGTAAGATTTGGGGCCAGAAGAGAAGATAGGAAGTCTCCTAATGATAGTAGGAGTTGGAAAGCTATCCCAACGAAAGCCAGATTATTTTGCGTGTAATGTAAGGAACCTCATAAAAGGAATGTTTCCAGTATTTTTCCTTTACCTCTTTCTACCATGCTGTCAGACTCTGCACCTTTAAGCCCAGTGGTCACTGTATTTTTATCTCATGAGTATCACATACACCTTTTAAAATAAGATAAGCACATTAAAAGGTCTTAACAAGAGAAGATGTGGGCTAGTAAGAAACTTGCAGAAACTGTGAAGTTATATTGCTTATCGAATGTCAGAAGCAAACATTTAAAATTAATAATCTGAATCCTCAGGGCTGAGGAGTTAGAATAAAATTGTGACAAAAATTTTATGTTGTGACTGACATTTAAAAAGTGTTTGATATATTTGGGTTATTTATACAGATCTGCTCCAGTGTTTTGTTTAGGAGCATGAATTTCTGGAAGGCATTTGATACTTAATCACATGAACTATGACTCTGATATCACAGAAGCAAAATTATCATTCTACAATAAATATTTAATCTTAAAATGTAGATTAAAATTGCTCAACTACTTTTGTTTTTCCTTTTAGTGAAGCAGAGATTCCATAAAGTTTATTTTGTTTGTTTCCTTTGTCTTTTTTTTTTTTTTTTAATAAATACACTGCAAAAGGAAAAGATGTAGGAAACTATAACAATTGGGGTTTTTTTAAGATTGTCTGAATTTGGAGACGTTTCTTACTACAGTTTGACAGAGAATGCAAGTTAAAGCTTAGACCTAATATACCAATTTGTACGTTCTATTTTTGTAGTGGAAAGAGCCTAAATGTCTCAAGAAAGAGAGCACTTTTCTACCACAATCCCATAATTCAAGTATTAAGTAGAAAAAGTTGGATTCTGTGAAGCCTTTATCTCTCTTAATATTAAGTAGCTAATGCTGAAAAGATCAGCTATCTGCTGGTTGGTTTCCTCTTTCTGGCTTCTTGGCTTGATAACCCAAATCAGTAATAATTCTACTTCATCAAAATGTCAAAGACCTAGATCTGTCTTCACCTGATAAAGAACAGACATTAGGGCTTTAGAGCTGTCACTGTAGTCTCATTGGATTATGCAGCTAATTTATAGATTTGTCTGTGGCACAGCTCTTTGACAGCAATGTCCTTTGTTAACACCTTTCTTATCAAGTTTAGTTGTTTTTTGTTTTTTTTTTTTTCTCTGCTGCTTATTTATTTGTTTCCTCTTCTATTAGGTCTGCTAAGGAGAAAGTAATAGACTCTCTGCTGCTGTGGGGAGGGGTGTAACCAGTAGCTGCAGCAATAGCATTAACAAAGTTAGGGCAGTGCTTTAAACTGGTTGCATGAGAGTTTGTTTTTATTAGGGTAGAGTGAGAAGTTTGCCATATTTCACCAAAAGTAGGAAGCGACCACACCCACACAAGCATAACACTAGACATTGTTGTCTTGACAAGTCTCCTCAAGAGTTTTTTAGTTTGTTAATTTGTGCAATTGTTTGTTTAGACTGTTTGTGCTCTTACAGGACTATAATGGAGAGAGTCTTAAGCACAGATAGTAAAGAAGACAGAAAGTGAAAAGATGAATGATCTAAAAATAAGGGAGGTTCTCTAGTGTTAGTCTTGCTGTGATAAAGAGAGATGCTTTAGATAATTGAAATACTTTTTTTTTTTTGAGGGGGTGGGGGGTGGAAAGTATATTTACCTGATTTTGAATCCACTTGCGAAATTAATGTGCATACTAGAATTGCAGACTGCAGGCAGGGTCCTTCCCTTTTTGCAACATGGGGAAATGATTATACTAGCATAATTATTTATATGCTTCTGTTTATTAGAGTTACAAGGAAAGATACAAAACCTGATTACAATGAATGCAACAGGCTATTTTTCCTGACCGCAATTTTTATTGTAATAGAATGGGGATGCTGAACGCAACTTATTTCCTGGAAAATGGCTTTGATTTTTATAACTGAAAGTGTAAAACCTCACACTGCTTTGTCTTAAGTAGCAATGATGACAGATTCTTCATTGTAATAGTATTACTGTAAAGCACTGTTAAAACCTACAAAGTGATTTCACACTTGCTGACTTTTATTTTGCTGAATTATTAATAGATTGTTGGCTATATTTTATTGTTTTGAAAGCTAATTCATTGTGATGATAGAAAACAAAACAATTATGAACTCTCTATATAAGTGTAAACCCATACATTTTTTCAGTCAACAAATGTTTCATAAGATTGCAACTAGTGAATTTTTTTTTTAATGGTAATGTTATAAAAGTTGTTTCTTGTAGTATGGAAAATATGTAAGGCTAAAACATTTTTGCTTCCTCTGTTGCTGACAAGATGCTGAAATGGCAAAAAAGTCAGTCATCTTTGCAGTGGCAAAGATTGACCAATCTCCCAAGTGTCTTTTGTTTCATTCATTTTTTTTATTCTTCTTCTGTTGTCATTGTCCATTGCATTTCCCCATTTCCATTGAAATTCCTCCTCAGAAACATTTCTTTTGTGAGCCTGTCAGCACAGAGCAAGAGTTGGAAAAGAATTGTTAGGTCACTCAGTCAGCCTTGCTGCTGGTGAAGTAAGGAGAAGTAAGCAAAGAGGGGAGCGATGTTTTTGAGTTTCCTCTGATATGTTTTCACATAACTACTGGCACATCAAAGTAAAGCACAGCAGCTACCTGTGTTTTCTGCTGAGCACTTATAGACCTGGTCCATGTAACCATAGTATGTTTCAAATGTCATATTATGAATAAAGCTTTGTTTTTTAACATTGAATCTGTGATCTGTGAAAGAAACTAAATGCTGACTTAGCATTTAGCAAGTGTCTGTGTATGAAGGGTGTAGGTATCTATATATCGTGTGTATGGATGTGTTCCTGTTTCTAAGGCGGGAAGGCTTCTTGTCCATATGTACTATCTGAAGAGGCTGGAACAGTGTCTTTCAGCTACTTGACACTTAAAATGATAGCCACCGTGACTACAAAAAAAAAAAAAGCAAGCAATCTGAGGTGCCCAGGAATAAAACCAAACTTAAATACATAAATGATATTGTACATAATTATCTCACAAGAATAATGGATTTCATCCTTCCATCATCCTGTAAAGGCTCTGCACTACAGGTAAAAGATAATGCAAACTGGTAGTTTGATGCAAGGGAAATATTTTTGTATCTTTTGGGATGTATGTAATTGTTTAACTACATAATAAAAATCACAGAATGTTAGGGATTGGAAGAGACCTCAAAAGATCATCTAGTCCAGTACCCCTGCCGGAGCAGGAACCTAAACGAGATTACACAGGAAGGCGTCCGGGAGGGTTTTGAAAGTCTCCAGAGAAGGAGACTCCACAACCTTTGTCACTCTCACAGTGATAAAGTTTTTCCTTATGTTTACATGAAACCTCCTATTCTCCAGCTTGCAGCCATTGCCCTTGTCCTACCATTGGACATCACTGAGAAGAGCTTGGCTCCATCTTCCTGACATTCACCCTTTACATATTTATAAACATTAATGAGGTCACCCCTCAATCTCCTCCAAGCTAAAGAGACCCAGCTCCCTCAGCCTTTCCTCATAAGGGAGATGCTCCACTCCCTTAATCATCTCTGTGGCTCTGTGCTGGACTCTCTCAAGCAGTTCCCTGTCCTTGAACTGCGGGACCCAGACCTGGACACGATATCCTAGGTGCAGCCTCACCAGCTGTGGTTAGGAGTGCACATCCTGCTGTCATTGTCAGAGCAGTCCTAACTTGGCTTAAATGCATATATGACCTGATTGGATAATTAAGGAAATTAAAGACACCTGATAGTTTGATACTGTCCCTTTGAAAGAGTGGGAGCCCTCCATGACTTTTGAAACAAATAGAAATGCCTGACAAGGATCAGAGGCAAAAAATCACTCCACATTCCACTCAGCTTGGCCAGTAAATTTTATGGTAGCCTGACTTATAACCTCTGGAGTTCAGGAATAATTTATTTATTGCAGTGTGCTTACAAATGTTTTTAAACTCTGAATATGATCTCTTTTAGGTAACAGCAAGCTTTTCAGCCTTGTAGGTAAAACTGGACTATGAGTTTTGTTTCCTTGTGGTAAGAGAACTGGACTCAATAACTTGGATATTAGGACAGACTTCTTCACTGAAAGGGTTGTCAAGCATTGGAACAGGCTGGCCAGGGAAGTGGTTGAGTCACCATCCCTGAAGGAATTTAAAAGATGTGTAGATGTGGTACTTAGGGACATGGTTTAGTGGTTGACTTGGCAGTGCTCAGTGCTACGTTAACAGTTGGACTTAATGATCTTAAAGGTCTTTTCCAACCTAAATGATTCTATATGCCAAAGTTTCTTTTCTTTTCCCCTTATTTTTTCTTTTCCCTCTCCACTCTTTCTCCTCTTTTTTTTTTTTTTTTTTTTTAAAGTCAGGCAACAGTTGCTAACAGAAACTCAAAGAATTTAGTATCTAGAACCTGCAACATTGCTCTACTGCTTAAGGAGAACACAATATCTTATTGATTTAGGTGGACACATTAGTGCCCCTGAGTTTTTACCAGGAATCCCATATGCACATAAGGATTAATGAATAATCCTAATAAGATTACTTTCTTTCAGTATGAACTTCTGCACCAGGAATGTTTCATGTTTGCTTTTCAAAACCAAAACCTTTCAGCACATCTTTTCATGAGCAAAATTAGAATCTTCTATTGCCAAATCCAAAATGTTTATCTGAGAAATCCTGATTGAATAGGAAAAACAAATGTCTGGGGAAAGAATTTTATCTGATACAGTAGCACTGCTGGTCTAGATCTCTGTGGGTATTCTGGTCAGAAGTGCAGTTAAGACAGTTGTTAGCATTCTCTGTCTTTATACAGGTTCTTAGCATTGACAACCAAGATCCTTCTCAAATAGCCAGAAAAAAATCCATCTGCCTTAAGAGGAAACTCTCTGTTAGTTCCAAATTATGAAGAAAGCTGATATCTTTGCAGCCATAAAGTCAACTTCATGTGTAATGCACCCCACAATTCCCCCAGCTGTCGGCTGGCATGATAGCTATCAACATAATCACTAGACATGCTCTGTGGCTCTGACCCTTTTCTGCCCTTTGTATAGGAAAGTGTCTGTTCCGTGAGCTAATGATCAGACACAGATAATAAGGCTTTCCTTTCCTTGCCCCGGAAATCTACTTCAAGCTTGTCATTCCCTTCTAAGTAAGGGTGCTGTTCAGTCCCTGCTTGCTTCAAAAGTAACAGAGCTCATGACTGCTGCTTTGAAAACTGCAAGTCAAGATTTGGGTTCGGCTAGTTACTTCAGACATACTTCCTACATAACTTTTTAAGTAGTTATTGGATCTTGAACACAGAAGAAGCTTTCTGTCTATTTGTTGGTTGGTTTATGATGTAGTAGATTGCAACTTGTGTTAAACTAGTGAGTTTTCAAACTTCTGAGCAGTATAAAGGCTGCATCTTAGTCTGTTTTTACATGGGCACCCAACCCTTTTATCACAAAAAGGTTGAAAACTGATGCACTAGGGAAGTCAGAAGGCTGTTTGGGGAGCTGTAATGGTGAGTTTCAGTGGAGGGATCAGGGTAATGAACATTGTATGTTTGGCACGCTTTCTTGGTTTTGATTTTTGTTGGGGGATTTTCTGTGAAACATTGCAAATGTTTATGCTTCTATAACTCATATTCCTGGTCTGTCTCTTCTAATAAATTGTAGAGCTGGTTGCGGTGTTTCTACAGCCTTTCACCGAACAATATATGACTTCTTCCCTGTAGATTACTGGTACATTCAGGAAGCCATTGAATAATTGCTGGTGATTTAATCATCTAGTTTTATGGAAAGGTTGTGGAAGAAAGTTTTGGGAAAAATTTTTTTTTTTTTTTTTTTTTTTTTTTTTTTTTTTTTTTGAGGTACGCATGTGGTGGTGGTTTTTGCAGCTAGTTTTGGGAAAGTGTGCCTGAGGGGTACAGGATGAAGGTTGCAAGAACATTCATTTGTGAGTCTGGTGGGGCTGTTGATTCAGGCCAGCTTCAATTCAAGGGAGAAGCTGCTGCTCTGAATCTCCAGGCAGAGGTTATCCCACCAAGATTCCAGCTACTCTATGGAGGGAGAAGGCAGCTGACCTGAAAGAATAATTTACATCGAGATAAAGTTCTCCTAATCCAGGAAGTGTTACTCTGGTGACAATCCATAGTAGCTGTTTCAGCACCTTGTTCCTTCAGTCACTCTGGACAAATGAGTTCCTCCCCATCTGCTGCCTGTCTTAGGACAGTGCTGCATTGTAGGTATTGCTTTACATTTAGTAGATTATTCATAGGGACTATTAAATACACCAAGAAACAGATCTAGGCTCTGGATGATGAAAAGAGAAATTAGTCTGTGGTAGCCCTTTAAACAGAGTTCTGAGGAGCATTAGCCTTCAGGGTTTTTTTTGTTGTTTGGTGGTGTTTGTTGGTTTTGGGTTTTTTTTTTGGGGGGTGGGGGGGGGGTTTAAAACCTTCTGTTTAAGAAATTATCTGTGAACAAATCAATTAAAGTGACTGCTTTAGGGTGTTTTATTTTCTTTAACATTACTGCCCCCATATGGATATAGTCAGAACGTACAAGGGATGTAGGGAAGGCATTTTGTATATAAGGTAGTTTTAAAAATATTTTTTTTGTCAGCTCCAAGTTCTTAGATTTCAACTTGCTTCCTTGGTATCCAAACAAAACCACATATGGCAAGGAAGGTGCTGGTGCTTTCAAACAAGTAGCTCGAAAAGAAATGCACTTTAAAGTTATTAAAACTGGTAATTCTGCAAATACACCTGTAGCCCACAAGTTTTCTGTAAAATAAGCTTACTGCTAAATATAGATTCAATCACTGAAACTTTCTTTGTAAATGAATTTTACATAAGTGTACCTGCAAACTTTTGAAATCCATTTCAAGATTTTCAAAATAAAATTTGACAGGTCATCTCTCAACTTCTGAACAAAGTCATGTAGCTGGTACGTGTAACTGAGTTAAAGATGATTGTTGTTAAAGCTAAACATGGTAATGAAGTGAAAGAAATGCATCTTTTCATTTAGATTATGTATCTATCACTTAAGCTAGTTTAATTGTCAGAATTAACTGGTTTCTGTGAATAAGTATTTTTTTTTTAAATCGTCTTTTTCTCAGTACTTTTGTGTGGTTCACTATATAGTACTAAATTTTCAGTCTTGAATGGGTTGGATTGAAAGATGATTTTTAACAAGCCCCATGCAAGAAAATAAAAATGAGGAATTAATAAAGATTTACTATTGCCACAGCAGCATTTTTTTAAAATAGCCATTCGCAGGCAACTAGGGGAACAGTTAAAACTTTTTTAAAAATGAGTTAAAGTGTTACAGGCCAAGTTGAGTGTTCTTTATTTATTCCAAGTAGCTCATTCAGTAAATTCTTTGAATGTCCCAAAGGGCTCTGTGTGGAAAGGATGTTTACAAGTACAAAGTCAGTGTTATACTTATATGCTTGCTTAACTTGGTTTGTTTTAAACGTGCTGATATACGTTACCGTTTGCAACATTAAATTTGTTCTGCACAGAAAGAGAACAATTTGTAATCTATTAAATGTAGTCAATAATAACTTTTTTTGTTGAAAATACCCTTTTTATTTTCTTTTGCATTTTGAGGCCATTAAAATGGTACCAAACAACAATTTTTGCCTCATATAGCAATATGTTTTGCACTGTTTGGTATCAAGGAAATGTTTAATTCTCTTCAGTTGTATGGAATCCCTTATTTTGTGTTCATCCTGTGTGTAATTTGATAAACTAATTTTTCAAATGAAAAGGCATTATCTTGCCTCTGAAGTGCTGGTTCATCTTGGAAAATAGGTGATAATCTTTGCTCGCTGTCTGTAGAAAGAATGAGGGATATATAGGCATTTACAACAACTTCTATATCTACAATAAATCTTTGTAAATACTAGTAAGTTATCTTTTCAGTAACTCATTTACTTTTCAGGTTTATCTTAAGATTCAGGCTTTTATTTGCAGTATTGGAATTAAACTAACACAAAATAACATAAAGACAAAAAGAAAAAAAATTACGCATGTCCTCTTACTGTAAGGATAGCAAGCTCTGCATGATTATGTGTTAGCAACAAGAGTGTTTGTTCTCTATTGTAATTTGTAGCAATTTGCCTTCCAAACAGGCAGTGCTGCAAGTGGAACAGATCAGCAAATCATGTGCCTGACAGTGCATGTGCTTTTGACTGTGATGAACAGAAAAGGAATGGAAACATTTTTTGAACTGTCGAAAATTAAACAGTAGCTCAGCAACATATTATCCGTGTCCCTATTTGCCTATTGATAATTAAGATACAATATGGATTAGCAAGGATAATAGTATTTTAGGAAAAAATTAGGTTAAAAGAATGTTTACTTCTAAACCTGCTGTGTAGCCAGATAAGAATTACAGTCATGCTTAGTGATAATGAATTTACTGCTCTTCCATGCCATTTTAATGCAGATGCAAAAGCCAGTTGCACAGGAGATAGCAGTAAAATTACTTCAGAGAAAAATTAGCTGACAGAGTGGAATAGAAGTACAGCTGTTGAAGTGGAGTTGAGTGGCATGCTCCTCGTCTTGTGGGTTATTTTCCTTAAGAGAAAGAACTTGAGATCCACATGATCTCAGTTAACTGATTCTTCTGCAACACCATTGCAGTGAATTGCTATGAAGTGAGAATCCAAAATATATAAAAGTTTCTTGTCCTATGACCATAACTTTTTTTGAAAAAGGAGCAAAATACCAGTTTACTTCTTTCTGTATTTGTGTTCCTTTTAATTTATGCTCCAGTTAAATCTATTCAACTGAAGAATATATTTAAAAGGCTATTTTCAGGTTTGGTTTACAGCACCAAAAATGTAAGCAAGGCAGCAAATTTGCTTTCTTGATTATTTTTGCTTAAATTTCAAATAGAAATAATACAGGCTTAGGAACTTATAGATTATTGGCTAGATGAGACCTATATATAATGATTGTCATAAAGCTTGAGTTACCCAAATTCTGAGTTTCAAATCAGATTACAGTAAATTATTTGCTACATTGTAAAAGTAAATTGTGCATTCAAAAAGAAACTGTATTACAGGTTCAGAAAACTCAGCATAGTTTAGAAAAAAAACCAAAAGGGTAGGTGGGGGATATGTCTATAAGAGCATGTGGTATGCTAAGGGGTCAAAAGTGAAAACATTAAATGTACTTGAAGGGCTTCATTTGAAGAAATAAGGAAAGATGCTGATGAGAATAAAGATATTTGGTGTGTTGGGAATAATATAACATGAGAATTGCAAAAGATGATGAGGTGAATAGAAGGAAGTTGCCACATAACATAATGGACAGAAGAAAGATTAGAACTCAGTGGGAGTAACCGTAGTTGGAGATAATAAGATATAAGATGTGAGTAATGATATGAGTATATTAAGAACCTAAATTAATTATGCCTTAAAAAAAATATTTTTAAGCTTTTCTTTTGGAAATCCAACCCGGTAGATCTCACCATAGTTTTTAACACTTTGGGTGGCTTTTGAATACTGGATTTCCACTGATACCAGCAACATGGCTACCTTTTTCCATTGCTTCTCCCAAACATGTCAAAGGACCAAAAGATAATGCCAGTCTACTGCATTTATTTGGTTTATATAATATTAACCTACCATGTTCTTGTGGTAACCTGCCTTATTCTTGTGCAAGTCTCTTACGTAACTTTAAAATATCTGGAGCTTCTGTAGGGCACTGGTCCATTTTTCTGCCCATGTAACACAGCTAAATTTGACCTGGATCACCAGAGGGCACTCCTGGGTCTCTTTAGGGGGCCATACTGTTAGTCCATGCCTGGGAGATAGACGATGACTATAGAGGAAGATGATTTTTTTTTTCATAACTTATTCTCTGATAATACCTTTTTTGTTCTTGATCCAGTAAGTGAGCTTGAAAAAAAAAAAATGACAGAAGATACACTTCCTGGGTTTTGGTGTGGGGTTTTTTTTTCCTTCCCCTTGTCCCTTCCCTCTTTCTATGGAAACTTGACTCACATATTTCTACTTCAGACACCTAAGATATGAATCATGGGCTGACATTTAGGATCCACAGTTTCCTGGTGATCAGTAGAAAAATTGACTTCTGTGTGGCATCTCAATGCTTCCATTGGAAAATTGCATTGCCTGTGAATAAATAATATCCCAGTAAAGGGAGATTATAGCTTCTCTCAATATTGTTAATCTAATTTATTATTTTACACTATATGCTCACTTCATAATAAAAGAATGATGAGGAAAGTTTGTTCACAAGAAACCGTTTGAATCTTCAGCCTGGAGAACATTTACAAACATTTTGCACTAGTGGAAAATACTTAGAAGATATTCAGAACTGTAGGTTGATTCCGAATGTGGCAGTAGTGACAGGAAAAGTAAACTTTCATGTAATAATGATTTACATTAAATTTGAGCTTTATTATTTGATTTATGCTATACTGAAGCTTGAGTACCATCAAGTTTGTGGCTAGAATAAATGACTTCCTTTTTCCCAGTGAGATATCTTGTATGATAGAATCCTTGCATGTACTGTGAAAGTTACTTCTGTAGCTTCACTTCAACCAGCTACCTGGAGGCAGTGCTGGTTTTGGTGTTATCTGCCGTAGGCACTTCAGAAGCGGTGTGTCTGTTATGTATTTGTTAGCATGAGATTGCTGCCAGTACTTACCTGAAAGAATGTGAAGAATTGGTATGCACCAGCCCCAGCACAGGGCTTGGGGGTTGTGAGTTGGGGCCACAGCTCGACCATCTGGGAGGATGGGCTAGTTCTGCTGGGAGGTGCTGGGAGGTGTGTGTATTTGTTCTTCAAGTAGCATCAGTGGAGGATTCTCATCTGTTTCCTGAATGTGGTGGTTTGTTGTGACAGGAGTCTTTGCTAGGGCTGGAGGAATTAGTCTGCATGTCTACATCTCAACATTTCTAGGTATTGCAGTAGTAGTGATACCTTTTAGTCTGTAGAATATATTAGAGGAATTAATGCTAAGTGGTTTTCTGATATGAGGAAGAAACTGTTAATAGTTGTTCTTCTATAGAATAAAAAAAAGACTGAATTAATTTATGAATTTTTATCAGTAAATGGTTATTTAATTGTAAATATTGTATGGATTACCCCCATGGTGTTCTCCTTATAGTAATGTTTCACAGTTTAAAATGTGCTCACATTAAATAGGTGATGTTCAAAACCTCATCTATAAAATACAGTCTTTTTCAGTGTCTATAATTGCTTCACTAACCACTACAGCCGGAGATTATAAGATATGGGCACAACTACAGAAATTCAGATTAGATCCACAGATGATCTATTCATTAATTTGCTTTATTCCACTTAAGTTAAAAAGTTATGTCTAATAAAGAAGTGCACAGTAGGTTCTTTGATGTTAAAAAACCTCATCTTTCATATCCGAGAACTCTTTTTTTGCCTTGTTTTTTTTTAAGCACAATTAGTATTCATTAAGTTGTGGTCTGACAGAAAATAGATATTTAAAACAGGTTGGGTTTAACTGGTGTATTAGCTTTATACCATACTTCTGGGACAGGAGACTTACAACTTCCATACATTATCACATATTATATTTAAAGAATACTGATCTGATTGTAGCCTATGCATACATGACCTAGGACAGATGTAAAAGTCAAAGTTTTATTGAGGTTAAACTTGCCATCCATGTTTACCTTAAATTTTGACACTGGACACATTTGCTTATTGTATTTCTCACAACTGAGTATCATTTACATTTAAATACTATTTTCATGTTTTCTTTCACTCTTACTATGATTGGATTACAGGTATTGTAGCTTTTTCTTTTTTTAGTCATTATTATACTTATTTAAAATTCGGAACATCTTAGTGGCTGGGAGTTATAGTAAAATTCAGTTTCAGCCTGTTTTAATCAAAACTAGCCAGTAAACATCTATTGAAATCTGTTACCCTGCTCTTGTGTAACTGTGTATTGACAAACAAGGAGAACTAGACAATCATATTAAAAAAATACAAATCCTTTAGGCTGTTAAATAATATTTCTTGTAAATTTGTACACATGCTGCAAATTGTTAAAACAGAAAATCCTGACACAGCTTGTGATAGAGATTTCCTGCTGTGCAGGAAGGTGTTCCGAGTTGTGTGGTCGTGTGAAAAAGATTAATGTGGAATTCAGCATATAATCATCTGAGTTACAAAGAGTAGGTAAGGGTGCTAGGGGTAGTGCGTTTGATGAAACAACTTAGGCTGCTGTCAGTTCTTTTGAGATTTGACAGATACTGATGTAAACATGCTCTTCTAACCAGCAAGCAGCACAACAAGGTGCTTGCTTACTCAGTGTACCTTGCTGTTTTTATAGCAATCCATGCAGGAGCTTTCCAGCTGAAGGTACAAGAATTTAGAGCAGATTGTATTAAATCATTTTCTTCCAATATGTCCATAACTGTAGCAGACTGCTGTTGTGAGCGTTCCTGTTTCTTTCTCTGAGGCATACCACTAACAACCAGATTGATCTGAGTAGAAGTTATTTTCCTTAAATTAGGAGGTACTCAAGTTAGTTACTGTGCAAAAACAACTTGGATATTCCTAGCTATTGATGACATGAAATTATTTTCTGGCAAATTCTCTGAATTTTAAGTAAAGACAAAGATTCTTTTCTTTATGTGTATCTGTAAAATAAGAATGTGAAATTGAAAACTTCTACGACAGTCGTATTAACTATTCATCTGCTTTTGCCTTGGACTGAAAACAGCTAAGTAAAACCAGTTATTTTGGGTTATCTTGTCATGTTCTTCAGTTAGACACTGTTTAACATTTAGCTTGTGACTCTGGAGATAGCTGAGCATAGATTAGTATTTACAGAAAAATTATGTGATTTTAATAACCTTTGGACTTGGTATAAACTGACCTATAAGGAGAAACCAACTATGCAGCAATTCTAACAAATCAGATAAAGCTTATTCTACATAAAATTAATGATGTGGTAAGGCGCAGGAAACAACTGAAACATAGCACGTATGATACTGCTCCTTTTGTCAAAGGTATATCACAACTGTTTTTTTCTTAAACTTGTGACTTAATGAAACCTTAAAATTACTCAGTCCATGATCCAAGATGGAGTTTTGTTAGAATGACAACTGCATACTTGAAATGCTTATACATTATACACTTTTAAAAGTTTTAAAATGTTCTCATCAGTTAAAAAAAAAAACAAACCCAAAACACCCCCCCCCCCCCAAAAAAAAAAACCCTAACTCAAAAGCCAAGTATCCACTTAGTATCACAAAACATAAAGCTATAAACAGGCAGAAGACTTTATAAACATCTGTATTTTATTCCAGAAATCTGGTTTCTACATGCAGTGTTATAATCGTAATAAAGGACTGTTAGGTTAATGAGCTGGGGAAGAAGCAGCTGGTCAGAATTACTTCCCTTGAAATTAAGAAAATGAAGATGTGGTAAAATCCTCTTGCTTTTTTCCTTTTACAGGTACAGAAATTACATAGTATGCTTGCTGTTATGTTCACCTCTTGGTTTTAGAACTGACACCTCTCTAGCCCCAGCATAGAAATACAGCTCTGAGATATCTGGATTAGCCAACAATTTGTTTAGATAGTGCTCTGGTTAAATGGTAGGGACCATATATAGGGTCCACAACATGTGGTGTTGAGCAGAAAATTTAAAATTGCATGGAGTATCAAAAGCATGGTTGTAAGTAAACATTCCTTTTAAAGTTTGATTGCATAGAACTCTCTTTGATTATTTTCTTACTGTTTTTGACTGATTTGAGTTGTTTTTTATTATAATTTTAATAGTCTGATATGGGCACTAACAAATGCACGAAAACTTGATCTAAGTAGTTTGTAGCAGGTACGGTTTTTCCTGATCTGTAAAATATGATGCAAGAGCACATACCACTCTTTTGGACCACGTTCCCAAAAGATCTGCTCAGAAAATTAGTATTCTGAAGACACCATGATATATTGTCAGCCATCTGCAGGAATATTTGCTTTGTAAATAAACTCAGTGTTCTTATAATGCTCATGCAGATGTTTTATACAGTTTACTTAGCACTTTTTTTGCTAAAAATCTTAAATGAGGTTTGTAAAATCATAAAGCTGCAGTGTTCAGCTTACTGCCAAAATAATACTAAAGGTTACATGTTTCTGTTTATTTGTAACCTTTCTCTCAGAAGACACTGTAAAAGTATGAAAGCTGGTTTCACTTAAAAGTCAGTTTTTCAAGGCAACATATTTAAAAACTCCCACTGTGGCCTAAATGTATGACAGCAGCTTTCTGCACTTCTACTAGTTAAGAGATGCACTTTTGAAATTTACTTTTTCCAGTGCCCATATTGGAGAAGTTTGTGCTTTATAATAACAATAATAATAATAATG
Source organism: Antrostomus carolinensis (assembly GCF_000700745.2). Taxonomy (NCBI): domain Eukaryota; kingdom Metazoa; phylum Chordata; class Aves; order Caprimulgiformes; family Caprimulgidae; genus Antrostomus; species Antrostomus carolinensis. Next base: position 18,409 of record NW_010328278.1, on the reverse strand, counting down.
ATAATAATAATAATATTTTTTAAATAATAGCCAACTAGACAGTGTTGATATTTTTAATGAATATTAAAATATTTGTTGATATTTTTAATGAAAAGAAACATTCACTCAAGGCCCAAAGTGAAAGTGAAATTCCTGCTCTCAGTTTAGCTAGGAAGTGATTTAAAACACTGAACCAAAAACCATTTTGAATTTATTAATTAAAATATATAATCAATTAAATGTTACCTTGTTACAGGATTTTAAAGAAGTTTAGCAGTGATGGAAGAGGTTAGAAAAAGGAATTTGAAAATAGGTGTGTTTACATAATAGTATAACTAATGCTTTAATATGAATTAAGCATAGTTAATCTAATACAGATTTCTTATAATTCATATATATTATGAGATTTAGCAAACCTGTCTCTACTAAGTTCTTGGTAGATCCCTGTGAGTGGGAAGATAGTGATCATAAGTCTTGATACCACTCAAGAATGCATATTTCAGTCTAAAAGAAAGTGAGTTTACTGTATTAGGTGTTTCAGGTTTTTTGGATGCATCATGCCTAGCTCTTCTGAATTTTTAGAATAATTTATCTTAACAGCTGACCTTAATTGTACATTTGGAGTTCATAAACATGCTGGTATTGAGAAGAATAACTTAGTTCTTGTCTACTAACTAAATGATGCAATAATTTTGAAACAGCTCATAAACACTAAATAACCATCTCCCTGTTCACTGTAGGTAGAAATGAACTGCACGAACTTTGGTTTTGTTTCTAGTTTTGTGCATTAATTTCTGTTGTGAATGCTAACAGTTACTTTTTCTGCTTGCTGCTCACAGCTTGCTTTCAGGCAGAAGAGTAAAGCAACTTCTATAGTAAACTCGTTTGGCAATTTGGATATCCTTAAGGATACTGTGAATCTTATCTTTCATTGTTTTTTTTTTTTTAATAATACTTTATGAAATTTATACTGTACTATGCCATGAAAATTTAAACATCACCTTTAACTTAATCCTTTGATTTTATGCCCTCTGTATGACCTGTAAATACATGTTTTTTTTTATTTGTCTATTGGTGATCATGGTAATATTCATTTTATATATAAAAATAATATTATATTATATATTTGAGAAAAGTTATTTCAGTAATTCAGAATTTTTGTTACATTTACCTGGGAACTTTTATCTCTATGAATTAGAAGATTATTTCAGTTTTTACAAATACTTCAAAAATATTCAAAACTGCCCTCAGTAATTAAGTCAGGATGTTCAACAGTCTCCTCGAGTATTATTCATCTTAGTGCTTTGTGTTGGATCCTTTCTTTTCTGGCATTTTTAACTTTAATTGCTTCATCTCTGTAAAATAACTGTGATGGGCTTTCCCTTGCCTGGCTAAGATTCTTCTTTAATCTACATCTTTAACATTCATAGTGACCATCATCATTGTCTATAGAGTCTGAATTACTGTGCATTTCTAGTAGCATAAATGCTAGTTTAGGAAGGTACCAAATAATTAGGGGACATGTTGTATCAGTTCCTCTTTGTAGGAATGAATATATGAAGCTATTCTAGAAGGGGATAAAATCGATATCAGTAAAGACACAGTTTTAAATTTCATATGGAGATGACTGAATCTGTGATTAATAGAGTAATTGTTTGTTTCTAGGTTTTGTGTTTATTTACAAGAAGATTATACAAAGGAAAGCTATTTATTCTGCTGAGTTTACTAGCATGCCAGATGCAAGTTAGACAAGTAACAGACAAAACTGAAGGCAAGGAGTCCAGATTGCACTATATGCATTCAATATGTCGATATGTAAATTCAATCAGAATTTTAGGCAATTTCACAATATCCAGCAACAGGGCTTTTTTCCTTGATATTTATGCTGTGTGGGAATTTTTCAGTTAGTAGTACACTGTATATCTTGAAAAAGTCTTCCAGTATGTGATGTAGTTAATTTAAAATCTTCTTTCTAAAATCTCTTGAAACTACAGCACATTCCCAAGACTTCCTGAAGCTGACTCCCCTCCTGTAGGTGTGAATAGGCTTATTTCCACATTTGAGATGTCATTTAGTCCGTGCCTGTTTGTTTCTTGGTACAACCATTTCAGCATATGTGGAGATGCTTATCTGTTTTCCCTCCTTTCTTACATGTAGGTTTCATAAGTTGAGGAAGGCTTTTTGTTTTATATGACTATGGCAGTGTAAGTCTATCAAAATGGTACTGTAAAGCTCAATCAAATTATCTTTAATGGACTTGCAGAATTTAATTCAAATTTGGAATTAATTTAATATGATGTTGTTAAGCTTACCTCTAAAACATAATTTTCCTTGTTTGTATAAATTGTGTACAGATTCAATGAAATTTTTTTTTAATGTGTGTGTACTGTCATTCACAAATATAAACTCCTTCTGAAATTATTGCCTATGCAGACATCGGCTGCAAAAAGGACCAGGACTGACTGTCCATTAGAAAGCTGCCCATTTTCTGTTCATAGTTTCTAAAACTTGTATGTATTTCCCACTAATAACCAAGCAGTACAAATTTCATATTTTTAAAAGTTGTTGGGTTTTTTTTTTAAATAAAACTTTTGCTTTCAGCTCGAGCCCTATGTATCAAATTTCTGTTGGAGTGCACATAAAAAAAAAAAAAAAAGGAAAAAAATTAAAAAAAAGAAAAAAGTTTAGGGTAGAACTGCCTGTGTAACTTTGCCTATCTTGTAGTGTCACAGCTTTGGCAGTGTAACGTACTGTGGCTATTTTTATTCTGGCTCATTGTTTGGCAACTCGTTTATATGCTATTTATTGCAATCTTGAATCACTGATGTGGAGTGTAAAGTCTTCTAAAGCAATATAAAAGAATATATGAATTATTTAGAATTTTCTGTTTAGAAGAGACATAGTTTTCCATTCTTCCTCTCGTTACATTTCTGCTATAGAGAAGCATAACCTTGTGTGGAATTTCTACTGTGAAGCTTACTTGCCTTCCTATTTTTTTTTTTTCTTACTCTTCAACCTCTGTGTCTTTTGGTGTATTTTTTTAATTGAACACCTAAGAAATTATGTGAAATCTTCTGTGTTGCCTGTTGCCTCTGAGAAGCTTTAATGTTTAAGAAAAAAGGAAAGGGAAACCTCAGCTGTATATTATTCAAATTACTTTTAAGAGAAGGCACATGAGGCATCTACTGTTGAAAAGATTTCAGTTTTATAACTTAAGTGCAAGACCAGTTGGTGTCCATAGTCAGAACTATAAATGTTCAACTGCTAAAGAAGGAATGAAAATAGCTCCCTTGGTGCCTCGTTGCCATAGGGGAAGAATCCTGTTGCAATTCCCCTGGGAAAACTGCTGTAAGAAATTGCAAAATAGTGTTTTGGCAGATCATAGAATCATAGAATCATAGAATGGTTTGGGTTGGAAGGGACCTTAAAGATCATCTAGTTCCAACCCCCCTGCCATGAGCAGGGACACCTTACACTAGATCAGGTTACTCAAAGCCTCATCCACCCTGGTCTTAAACACTTCCAGGGAGGGGGCATCTACAACCTCTTTGGGCAACCTGTTCCAGTGGGAACAGATGATAGTGAGGTGTTTATAAATACAGAAGCTGAACTGTATTAAGAAACTTCTTGGCAGTTTTCAGAGCATTTGCTGGTTTTAGTTTAAAACTTGTATTATGAAAGTAACAAACTGGAGATTATATTGAAAATAACTTAGCAGGAGATATATTGAGGCATTGCTTGTTTTAACTATATCATTAGTTCACAATCTTCCTATAATGTTGTGTCACAATAGAAGAAAAGGTGTGGTAGCACTCTACCAATCTGGTCATACAGAAATGGAGGACGCAGTCCTGATGCCAGTGTACTTACGTATATTGCGATGCAGTTAACTGCCTCCATTATTCATGGAAATAATGGTTTGTAAAATGAATATAGTAAAGCTTCATTCTGCTCTTTTTTGTAGAGGAATTGTTGAGAGAGCTTCTTAGGCATTCTTATAGCTTAGTTAGGGGTAATTTGTTTGGATCATGACTGATATTATTCTGTACATTGTGAGGTGACGGCATGTGGTACTCTCTTCCCTGCTGGGACATGGGTGAAATTAAGTATTCCAGCAAAGATTTATTGCCCATGATTTCAGAGCCTTGGAGCAGACCTCAGCTGTTTTCTGCTTTTTTAAGCTGAATGAGATACTGATAATACTAACATCATCTTCCTATCTATTTTTCTGGGCTGAGAATTATCCAGTATAGATGTCTTTGTTAGGAAGTGAAGAGGAAGTCTGACCTTTAAAGACAATGGTAAATATGTGCTTCTTTACTGATGTCTTCCTGCCATACCTCTAACTTTACGGGTGCAAGCCTAGGAATGGTTCTGTATGATGAATCCTTTCAAACCCAGCCTGTTTAAGATAGCTTTGAGACTTCTGCTCTCAGTTTCTCCAGTGTTTTCTTGCTCCATATGAGCTATTTACCTAGAATTCTGTAACTTTGCACCCTGATCAGCCTTTCACTAAACCATCTCACAATAGGTCATACAGTTTTTCAGCCTTGTCTATCCCTTATTGAAAACATCCTCATTCGTAGCAGGAAAGATCACACAATAGATTGCTTATCCAAGTTGAATATGGTCCTCAACCTGCTGTTATTCAAGCTTTCAGCTGGAATATTCAGACTGTCTTCTAGATCTCGAAGATTAGTCATTTGTCTATCAGGATGCTTTGGTTTCAGTCCATTATCTGATTGGTGCAGAATTGTTTGACTCTCACTGTTCTTGCAGTCCTGTTGTTTGTCAATGAATAAAAAGTTCATTTAGTAAAATAGGCAGTTTGAGGTTTTCACTATACAAGAAAACAGTCTTCCTAATAGCCAGCATTCCCTCAAAGAGGTTTGAGAATACCCATGTGCAGGTAGACTTTTTTGGACTAAGCTCTTCTCTAAGCAAGATTTTACTCAGCAATCACTCTGTCAAAAACCAGACACTTGCAAGAGGTCTTTGTCCATAGACATGTTTTCTCAGTGGCTTGCATCTCCATGGCTGTTTGGCCTTCAGCTAAAGCTCTCTGTGCAGCAGTTTCTATGTGGAATTTGGAGGTTTTCTAAATCAAACTGTGCTGCAGGATTGTCTACAGTGATTAGAACTCGTTTGTTGCATATCTGAAGACTCCAGTATCTTCATCAATTAATGTCTGTGTAAACAGTATGTAAAGTGCAGCTACTGGTGGTACTTACACATTTGTATACATACTTAGCAAGAACAATGCAATCATAAAAATCTACAAATAATATTGTATTTGGAAGAGAGGTTCTGCTGTTGCCCTGAGGTCCACATCCAGGTGATTTGGACCTGGAGTTACTCAGAACCCATTTGCTTCATTTAAAAATGAAGAGAAGAAAATTACTTAACCAGTAAGTGAAATTCAAGATGCACATGTGTATACATTTTTATTTCTGTGCTTTCTGCTCTGGGATTTGGAGAATGTATAATGCTTTTGGCATGAAGCATAGAGTGAATCAGGGAGCGCAAATACTGAATAAATGGTATTGTGAAGCAGAAGTATCCATGTTTGAATGCTTAGAACTGACCCTTTTGTCTGATCAGAGCTGCATACAGTGTTCTCGGTATCTGTGTATTTATGGATTTATGCAGTAGTATAGATGGTATTTTCTGTTTTATTGTCTGTTCCTTCCTTGCTACTGAACATTGAGCTAACACTTTTCTAGAGTAAACAAAAATCCTGTTTTCTGAGTCAAAGCAGTCAGCTCAGTTATCATTTGACATGTGAAGTTAAGATACAAAGCAGTGATACCAGTGGGAAACGTATACTTATGTGTATTGAATCATGTGGGATACTTTAGGAGTTCTTTGGTCAGCTGTGTTCTTGGTTACTCTGGATAGCTCAGCTGAGTTGGTCACCACATTAATCTCCTGGAATGTCTTGGGCAGCACAGGTCCCTGCAGTGCTCTACCTTCTTCCATAGCAAATATTACCATGTTTTCCTGTCGCTGTTTCTTTTCTCCTAAATGATTTATCCAATCTAAAAATGTTTATCAATTTAACTTCCTCTCTTATCCCTTGTAGGTAGTATAGTTTCTTTAAAAGCCTTTGATGAAACACCTTGTGGAATTTTTGTAGGGAATTCCAGTAGACTACGTAACTAAATCTGCTTTGTCCTTATGCTGTTGATTCATTAGGAGAACAGTAGGTTTGAACCATAGTACTTCTTATTTCACAATGAAATTTGTTCACATTTTTGTTGCAGAATAGAATACGATCCAAATGTAGTACTAGATTCCTGAGATCAAATGAAAGAACAGATTTGTTGCCCTAGTCCTCTTTATTTCTAATATCATTCCATTAAATATCAGAATCAGCAAAATTATTGTTTAATAAAAAATATCCATATAAACTTTCTTTTTTAGTCTGCTTGGGAAGATGTCTGTTTTCAGTAGTTCATCAGAAAACCATTCAATGGAAACACTGCATTTTACAAGTGAGACTAAAAGTCCTTGTAATCTGCAAAATAGCTGCCACCACATTTAAAATAAGATCAAGGAGGTCTCAGCCAAGTAGAGCAAGCAAAAAATTAGGAAAATTGCTTCATAGTTTCTTCAGAGCACCAGAGAACTTTTTACTTTAATGGAATGTACAGTCTCCTCTTGATCCGTAAGAGTAACTGACTATGAGTTGTACTTGTTCCACATGGAAAATGAAAAGGAGCAGCCTTGGCATTACAACACGTATTGGACTTCTTTTGTCACAGAGCTAAACAAGCTAAAATTCTTAAACCTTCTTGAGCATTTTGAGAACTTCCTCAGGTGTGATCAAGTTAATGTAGTTTATAGCATTAGTTAGAGGCCTAAGTAATCTTTGTCATACATGTAATTGTGGTGGTATCAGATGCAGAGGCAGCCTGAGAGCTAACTCTTATATGTGAAAGTATCATGGTGCTGGCAGAGCAGATCTGATCCAAGAAGTTTCATAATAAACACAGTCTAAGGACTTAGAGTCAGATTTACAATCAGATTTATAACATCAAATGTTAGCTTTCTAGTGGGACTTTGGTCCCTTTGTCTTTTTTTCCTCCAGACTTTGGTAGATACCTTTGTAAACTGAAGTGATAGTTGTAAGCACAACTTGGTTTCTTAATACTGCCTTGCATAGCACTGTCTCCAGTAACAGCCCCTGCTTGGAGTCAGTTTGGACCACCCTGTGTTTTTTGAGTAGAAACATAACTCTCAGGGCAACTTGAATGTTGTATTTATCCCCATTTATTTAAATTAATAAAACAAACCAAGTGTTCTAAACACTTAATGTTTTCTAAAACGTTAACATTTTATTCGCTCACTGACAATGTGGTGTTGAGGTAATTATAATATACCCTTGCTTTCTATCTGTATCGTCCTTTTGGTCAGTTGAATTTAGAGCTCCTCATTCTTCTTATATTTACAGAATAGTAAGTGTGATAGTTAAATATATGAAAAGGACCTAAAAATGAACATGAGGAAATCACACTTGAATTAGATGTTTTTGCATTAAAAACATAGAAATGAAGGAAGAGGTGCTATGCAGCTCAGTATAGGAATATTGCTGTTATGTTTTCATAGAGACAATTCAGTCATCATCCAAATAAAGCTGATATTTCTGTATACTACAGCTGCCTACACATTTCCTATTTCTTAATTGTTTTTGCCTATTAAACTGTTTCTCTGAACCCACATCACCATGTTCGCTAAAGGAAATTACAGTTTTGCTCAAATGAATTTTGGAAAACAAAGCAGCCTTTCAAGATACTTTGTTGTTTTGGTTTTTTTTTTTTCAAAAAACATATTAAATTATTAGCATATTAAACTTGCAGCTCAGTACATCATAACATTTTTCCTCAGTAGGAAAGAGAAAATACTAAATGGACTCGATTCCATTCTTAACATCAGAGGGCAGAGATGATACCAAATATCTGAGGGTTGTTCTCTATGACTTGATTTGATATACCTTGCTTCAGATTGATTTGCAGAAATGTGGCTCCTTGTACTTCAGAAAAATGATGCCTGAATACAGCCCTTTGTGTTAACTAGTGTATTCCGGAGTTTTGTGTTTTGCCTCATTGTGTTACGACTTTGAATATCATTCTGTGTTATAATTCTATAATTCAGCATTTGTGATTATTTGTGTATGTATATTGACAGAGACAGAATGTTTCTTTCCTTAACCCTACCAATGGCTTATCAGAACATTCAATTGAAATTAAGCCCATGTGATTTAGCGTTATGGTTAACACAAGTCACACCTCTACATTTATTTTTGCTACTAGTTACAGTAGGCACTTAGCTGTGGCACATAACTTCTGTCTCTGGGTCCTGCTATGTGATTTAATAACTTAACTCTCTGTTTTTATATTTTATATATTTATATTTTTATATTTTCTTATTTTATATTTTCTATTTTAACTCACTCTCTATTTTTAAATGAAAAACAATTTTGCTGACCTCGCTTGTTTCAGCACGTAATGCTTTTGTGCTGTAGACCTCGGAAGGAGAGTTATAAGGTCATGATAGCAGTAGAAGTCCATTCTTACTGAATGTTTCCAAAGATCAAAAGCCTTTTTTTTTTTTTTAAAAAAAAAAAAAAGGAATTCTGTTAAAATATTGTGGTGCGTGTATGCTTGAGCAAAGAACTGTTGGATGAAGGAACTGTGTTTGATATTACAGTCCAAAGCACCTTAGTTCATGGGAAAATGTTAACCCACTACTTCTGTTTTAATTAAATATTCTAATATTGGTCTAAACAATTAAACTAACTGATCTTAGAGATGTTTTAAGCACTTGGTGAATGTAAAACTCTACAAAAGTACAGTAGCCTTGGAGATTTTTTTCTGAGAGAAAACTGGGATAATGTTTACACGAAAGGTCATCTATAATCATTGAAGTCAACCTTGAATTGGGAGACATGCAGACATGTATTTCAGTAGGTAGACAACATTTATTAACTTACTGTAGCTGCTATAATTAAAAATAATTTTTTACTATCACATAAACTTTGTAGATTGAAATATTTGTTTCCCTTGTCTGACTCTGCAACACAGGATGAAATGCAGGACTCTATCTCTTAGATGAGCTGATTATTTTGTAAGACAATCATATTGGCTTGTTGTTGATATTCCAAAGTAGACAAAAAAGTTGCATGTTTAATTTTTATGCGGTGTAACTGCAAACTCTACCTCCTACTTCAGCTCTCATTCTTCAGCTTGGGTTGTGACTGAAAATGGCTGTGATGCCATAGGATAGCTAATTGGTAAAGCCTGTTTGGAATGTTGGTAAGTGAACCATTTTGGCAGTTAGCAGAGTAGTAAAGAGCACTCTTTTCCCCTTAGTTGACTCCCAGGCTAAAATTAAACAGAGTCAGAGATTTCCACATTTAGTGATTTACAATGCATCTGTTCTGAGTCAACTAGCAGAAAGAACTAATGACCTATATACTTTTATAAAAAAAGAACTCTTCATTTGGGTGTAATATGCAGATCTGCATTTTTATAGTATGCCTTAGTGGAAATGCCCTTCAAAACAGGAAGATAATAAGTAAAAAGATTTTTTCCTTCTTTCTGTTAAAGTAATTGGACACTAAATTAATTATGCTAACTCAACCTCTATCAGCATGTGCTTATCATTCACATGTCCTGAAACATCTAGGAGTCATGAGCAAAACGCTAAAATAATTCATGGTGCAGTTTATATAGCAAGATGGTGTAATGTTTTCTTTAGTTACTTAGTTACTAAAAATAAACAAAACTTGTCAGAATTAGTTTTTATTGTTGCTCATTCCCTTTGTTCATATTTGTGATCCCTCCCAGATAGAAAGTGTAACTGTAACTTAAACTTCAGTGTCCAGTAAAGGTTTTTCAGTTCATTTTATAGGGGAATATCTAAAATGTTTTGCTGAATGTTTTTACTGGAAATAGCAATATAGATGTGTTTGGATACTGCATACACACAGAGCAGAATTTAGAAAGAATTCTACCAGGATAATCCATTCCTGTTGCAGAGATAAAATACATTTTTTTGCATGTAAATAGCAAGGCTGCTTCGCAATATCTGGTGCATCATAGTATTGTTTTTTTTTTATTGTTGTTGTGTTAAATATTAAATATTGAGTTTCAATTAGTAAATTTGAATGAATTATTATTGTCTGCTATTCCTAGTAATTTTCTTTCACCAAGACATTGGGAGTGACTGAGTAATGCAAAGTTTACTCTTTCACAAGGTTCTTACACCTCCAAAAAGACAGCTGTTTTTGTCAAGTGTTACCACCTCCCTTTTCCTTTCCAAAGCACTCATTCACCTCTGCATTCCTCTTTCACTACTATTCTGCTGCCTTCATCCTTCTCTTCTGTCTCTGTGATATTTGAAGCCCTTTCCCATTTTTTCATTGCTGTTGAGCATCTCTCAGCACCACCACTCTGCTGCTCAACACTGCCTCTTTTCCCCTCTCCTGCCTTTACCTCTGGCCTCTTTTCTCTGCAGCTGCATCCCCCAGGTGTCCTCTTCTGCCTCACCAGAAGTGCACCGTATTCTCTTTTTGTCTCACGTATTACATGCTTGAATTTCCCTTTTGAAGGAGAGGGTAGGGCTAGAGCCCCAGGTTGGCAACCCCTCTGCTCTCTGCTCCTCCAGCAGCCTTTCCTCAGCACTCAAGGTGGGAGGAGGTAATGGCAGAGCCAACCCAAGTGCAGGAGGCCACAGGTTATTCTCTGTGAGCCCCCTGGTCCCTTGGGAAGATGAATTCTGTTGCTGCAGCTGTCATCATCCAAGGAAGCTTGTCAAGAAGTTTGTCCGCAGGATGAGAGTGCCAAGCACAGCTGTGCTCTGCTGCCTCCTGTTCATCCTCCTCTGCTGCCTGCCTGCAGCCTCCCCTTGGCTTGTTCCTTCAGGAAAGAGACAACAGTTGGAGAGGAAAGAAATTATTTGCCCAAACTGTGCCTGGCAGGTGACACCATGACTTTGAGGAAATTCTTAAATGTTAAAAGGTTATGTGCTGTTGGGTTTGATTCTTATTTTTCAAATAATTTACTAGATAGATGTAATAGATAACTCTGGCAAGAACCAGGATCTGGAAAGGAAACCTAGTATGGTATGGGACTAAGGTCTGTTTTTTTCTGAAATGTTAATTTAATTAAAAGGAGAGAAGGGGAGGGGAGAAGTCTTAATGAAATCCAGGAAACGCAAGCATTGCATTTTGTCAGAGAGAAAATAGCAATTTTTTTTTTCTTAGATGTGTAAGGAGTCTGCTGTCAGCTTACAGCTTGGTCCTCACATCAGTGAGATCTTCCTTGAAAACTGAGGGGGATTCTTATTTCCTGCCATGAAAACACGGCTTTTTTTCTGGGGGGAAGGCAAATTGAGAATTTTTTTCTTTGACTACCTAGTTATTTATTTTGAAGACAGCTGTTACACAGAAAACAACTTTACATAGGTGATTAAACTGTTCTTCATAAATAGTGGCTGAGTAGCAAATACGGCAGTAAGTTTCAGTAATTCAGTGTGACAGAGGTGGCTTGGTAGTAGGCCAAAGTTACCTGACAGTCATATTGAAAGGCAAATAATTTAATTGCTTATCTGACTACTTGTACTATTTTTTTTTCTCCCAGACACAAGCTGTCAATGACAAAAGACAACTGGAAAAATAAACTATTTTGCTCTCTGTTCTACCTTAATTTAAAGTTTTATGGCATCATGCTCATGTGACTTTGCTAAAGTTCAAAGCATGACCTAATTGTATTGAACTTCTTAGTTTTAGCTTATTTTTTGCACGAAGCAAGAAACTACATTGAGTACCTAGCATCATGTGCTACAGTAACACTTTTTTTTTTTTCTTTTCTTTTCAGGAGTCTGTTATAAATGTGGGATTTTTTTTGTTGACTTTGGCTGTAGGCTGACTTTATTTGTCACTTTTTGGGAGGTCTCTGACTCCTACTTGTCATATCATATATACATTGAAGCTTTCATTAAGTATTGCTGACAACAGGCGCTATCTCTTAAAGATGTAGGATTCTCTTATTTTGACATCCAAATATCTTATAAAAGCTAATGATTGTAGCATGTATTTTATCGATTCTCTGTTTCCTTCTGCTTCTTTTTTTCTAGTCTCTTCCAGATCCTGCTGCAAGGCGTATTCACTGCTCTTCTTACTTGCATATTACCCCTTTATGTTCAACATCGGCTTTGCCTTAAATTGCAGATTTATTTCTAAGGTTTATTACTGACATTTAAAACCATCAGATCACATAGGCAAGTCTGTGTATAGGAGTTCCTCACAGTGTGTGTTCCAACTTCAAGCCTGTACTAGGCAGATGATTTATCTTTGTGTATTTCTTGACTGCCATTTTCCCATTATACTCGTCAGACTTTCCTTGCGTTGCCCCAGGTTGGTGGGTCTTCTGCCACTTGGAATTCAGCTGGTTTTAAAATTTTGTTATATACAATAAACTTTACGGTTTACAGTTTTGGTGACGTGTTGCGTGTTTTGAGGCATTTGTTTTTGCTGGCTTTTGGAAAGTACATTGAATTGTGTGTCAAACTTTCTGAATTTATTTGAATTCATTATTAAATTCAGATTGCTGCATAATTGTATTGTATGCTACACAATAAATATCACAGTGTATATTGCTTTAGGAACTACGATTCTTTGAATTATAGAACTACTGTAATTCTCTGTAACTTGGTGTTGAGACCTTCCAGTAACCAGGATTTCTATTGTGAATTTATTTCATTATTTATTTCATTTATTTATTTGTTGTAAAATTGCAGAACTTCTGTGAAAATATAACTGCCTATTATTAGTTGCACACTTTTTCAGTATAAACAATACCTTTGTATTATATTAATCCATTTGCTTCTGAATTTTAGAGGTCTTTATAATTAAAGTTCTACTGCAACAGATACTTTATCTGCACTATTAAAACAAAAGCCTCACTGAATTAATGCATCATCAGATTTTTAATGCAGGTTTAATGGAAACAGTGTTTCATAAATTGGATTTTAGTGTGCTTGGCTTGAAGTATATGCTAATATTTCTGGATACAGAGAGTAATTTTTCCTTATTTTGAGATTTGATGTTTCACATGTAAATTTTTATTCACAAGCATAAGAAAACTAGATGTTTACCTTTAAGAAAATACAGATATAAAAACCTGATCTTGAAATCCTAAGACTTCAAAAATGAAATTTAAAGAAAATAAGATACATTGTAAAACTTAGGCTAAAATCCCCAGAGCTCACGGTATGGAGACTGCCAATGCTCGCAGAGTTTAAAAAAATTACCTTATTTTTACCTAACTAGTCCACTAAAGAGTATTCATAACCACATTTACATGAAAAATTATAATCCTGAGCAGCTTTGAGCAGAACACTAACGTAAAGTAGACCTATCTTTATTAAAAGAACCCACTGTCATAGACCACGTTTTTCTTTATTGAGGCTGGGGGGAGTCATGCATTATATTCTCTTTCTGTCAAGGGTCTTCTTGACTCATTTCTTGCATAGTGTTATTGTTGGCTGAAAATCTGAGGAAAGGTGTTGTGTGTATTCAATTACACGCACAACTCTGTGAAAACAAGCATTTTTCTTGGCAAAAAATTGTAATAAGCAAAATCAAAATGCCATTGTCTGCATTTTTGTGTGTATGTCCATAGCACTGGCAGAACTAGCAAGTTTCTCACTTTCAAGGAGTTACTGAAGTTTACATTTTAATTATTACTTTTGATTGGAATTTCAAATAAATATATACTTAATTCCAATCCAAACAAAAGTCTGCATCAAATATGCTTTGTGTGCCAGGAAAAATGGATACCTATATGGCGATTCTTTAGCAAATAGTTTACTTTTCTTTTCTTTTCTGCGGTGTATAGGTGCAGTCCTCTTGTCCAGTGTACAAGGATTAGCAATTAATGTTGATCCAGTCCTGTATACTTGGCTTGTCTACCAACCTCAGAAACGAACTAGTAGACACATTCAGCAGGTACGTATTTTTGGAGGGAAAGGAGTGGTGAGGGGAAACTTTTTATTCCATGTATGTCAGTAGTGCATTCTTGTTCCACATATTTATTTTTTTTTGTCACCCTGTTCTTTGTAGTTTGCTGCTCATACTGTTGATCTTATTTGAATTATTTAAAATGTTAAGTTTTGCATATTAAAATTTTAATTTCACAATGTTTTGATTTATAATGTTTTCTTAAAAGAATAGAGAGAATGTTTTTTGGTGGTCACTGTTCAGAATCAGTATTTTGCAACTAGTTTTAATTGCTGCGACCTCATAAACTTCCTGACTCTGAATAATAATCAGTTTTTAATCATTTGGTCTACCCAATAATTGCATAATTCATTATAAAATCACTACTCTTATTAAAACCTATTTTAATAGGAGATGAACCACACAGTTCAGAACTTGACAGAAGTGAATGCTGTAAGAGATTCTGTTATGTCAAAATACACACTTGCATACAAAATGCTCAGAAAAGATACAAGAAGACTGTAGGTCTGTGTAGCACATTGTAACACATTGTTTTCTTTGACATATTCTTGACCTTAATTTTCATGCCTCATGCTCCTGACCTGGCAAGAACACAGGTTTTGCTTAATTTTTAAACTTATTTTTAACTATTGTTTGGCAGACCAGCAGAATATTCTAAAGCTTAAATTTGTCACAGTTGATCAAACTAGTGGTCTGTGTAGCCTCATGTTCTGTCTCAGTTGTAAGTCGTCAATTATTAAGAGGCCAATACAAAATATGAGTTATTATTCATTCCTGTATCATAACTGGAGCACTGCAACATTTCCTGGTATACCTCTTTTTTTAAAACAGACCATTTAATTACGTTTACAATACTGTTATGTAACCTTCTAAAATGTAATTGAGCCTGCTCATTTCAAATGTTCATATAAAAGCCTTTCCTTATCATTAATGCATGTAATCAGCTCTTTTGATTACCCTTGTGTACTGAGTGATTAGAAAGCTTTAGTGACTACATTAGGAAACTTATCTGACTATGGTTTTGATCACCAGTGGCAAAATTTTTAACCAAATTTTGATTAAGTAGTTATTTTGTAATTTGTGTCATTACCTTATACAGCCTTTTAATTTTTTTTGTCATATATTTCTAATTAAAATTACTGTATCATATTTCTAATGTTATTAGCATTTAGAGTAGTGTAGTTTTTTGAAACTATTTTAAATGGGATTTATAAACCTAACTGTCGACATCATACTAGTTTCACCATTAATGTAACTGTGGTAATAGACTGCACATAATAATAAATACTACAATGTCTGTAGTAGTCATGAAGAAGCTTTATTTGAAAAGAAAACTATATCTTTATTAGACTTTCCCTAAAGACTTTTTTCTTTGCATAATACTGTAATTATCCTAGGATAAGGATTCTAGTCAAAGTTATGGCCTTGTATATTACTTATTGGAAGAGGTTTAGCTTATTACCATAGTCTAATTTGTACAATAAAACAAAATGCTCTGTAAAACCTTCATAATTTTTGAACATTTAATGGAAGAACCGTAAGACATAATGCTTTCAGGCAAGTGTTACGGTCAAGATATTATTGATTGATAAAGCTCTTTTTTTCCTCTATTGTAACTGTCAGTCTTATACAACTGCAACAGAAGAAAAGAAAATACATAACTTCAGAAGTTGCTTCTATGATTCAGTGATCTTAAGTGTTAAGATACTTTAAATTTTGATGTCTACTTAATACAATTTTTTGCTCTGTCATTTTAAGTAAGTAAAAATTGTGAGTTTTATCTCAAAACACGGAGTCAGAAAATATTTCAGTACATTTGTTTCTGTGTATGCATTCTATCAAGTAATAACATAAGCCAATTCAATAAATTAAATCAAATTACTAATTTATTTGGGGCCGCAATTATAGCTGTGTAAACTTCTGTTTGCATACAGGATAGGGCTGGGATTGTCTGGGTCCCCACAGGGACAGGTATGCCTTTACATACCAGAACTACTTCAGATTTGTTTGCCTTTTAACTATTACTCTGGGATTCTTAGGTTTATAAGTACGCTTATTTTATATCTTTACTGAAATACTCACTATGTGTAATGAAAATACTCATTATGTGCAATGTAACTGTTGTTGTGGTATTTTCTGAAAGAATGAAAAGTTAGAAATATCAGAACATACTTAACTTCCTAAGCTGAAGTGTAGTATCTAGTACACTATGTCACATGTCCTGATATGTTCTTAGATGGTGTCTGAAAAATGTGATTAATGATAAAAGAAGATTTTAAAAGCCTGACTAAAGGTAAACATTAAGAGGAGAAGCTATTGGAATTAAAAGTTAAGTTTGGCACAATAATCAGTTAATATAAACAGATTCTTCATACATTTAGGCTAGTATTTTAAAATCTTGAGTATTAAGACTACATTAAAGTTTTTTGCTGCTTCTGTTATCATTCGAGGAAATTTTCTAACTTGTTTCTATATGGAATTTTAGGAACAATAAGTATGACAACTGTTTGCAGGAGAAGGGGATTGGACTTTTAGTGTTTATCTAAAGAAAACGTTAGAATTCAGAAATTCACTTAATGTACAACCCTTCTACATAGGTTGTTTCTGTACAGTGTGCAAGTTACATACATCATGAGAGGGAATCTTATCAATGTCTATAAATATGTGAAATGCAGGGGCCAAATGGATGGGGCTGGGCACTTTTCTTTATATTACCCAGTGGCAGGACAAGGGGCAATGGGCAAAAACTGGAACACTGAAAGTTCCATACAAACTTAAGGAAAAATTTCTTTACAGTGAGAGTGACAGAGCACTGGGACAGGCTGCCCAGAGAGACTGTGGAGTCTCCATCTCTGGAGACATTCAAACCCCACCTGGACACTTTCCTGTGCAACCTGGTATAGGAAACCTGCTAGATGATCTCCTGAGGTCCCTTCCAACCCCTACCATTCTGTGATTCTGTCATCATTCTTCCTCACGTTTATTTTGAACTAACTTGGATTTAAAAAAATGAAAATTTGGAAATAGAACTAGTCTTTAAGGCTTCTGCTTTTTCTTTTTTTTTTTAAATACAGTGGAATATTTGGTGCCAGATGCTTTCAGTAAATGGCATTGTAGTGTATTACCTTTTTGTTGCACAGTGACAGTGCATGTCAAAATGTTGCTGCTGTTACGTATTTGAATAATGATCTGTGTGGTTGCTGTTGTGGCTCTATGGTCAATGCTCTAGGGTAAATGGGTGTAAATATAACTTGTTTTTCTCTATCCATTCTGAATTTCAACATCCATCTGTAAGTTTTCAATTGTCCCTTTTGAAGCACAGAAACAATGAGAACCTTGCAATTTAAAAATCCATGAGGTGCTCTCTCAGTGCTTCAACAAGTCTGCATTTGCTTTTGAGTTTCTCATGGCTACTAAGATATATGTGGAGTAGTTACTGTAGTTTGCCCAGTAGTGTAGGGACAAGGTCAGGAAGGCCAAGGCGCATCTGGAGCTGAACTTGGCAAGGGATGCCAAGGAAAACAAGAAGAACTTCTACAGGTATTAACCAGCAAAGGAAGGTTAAAGAAAGCATACCCCATTGATGAGCAACAAAATTGATCTAGTAGCAACAGACAAGGAGAAGGCTGAGGTTCTCAACAACTTTTTTGCGTCAGTCTTCACTGGCAACCTGTCTCCTCACAGCTCTCAAGTTGATGGCTCACAAGACAGGGACTGGGGAGACAAAGTCCTTCGCACTGCAAGAGAAGATCAGGTTTGTGACCATCTGAGGAACCTGAACATACACAAGTCCATGGGACCTGATGAGATGCATCCCAGAGTCCTGAGGGAATTGGCTGATGCAGATGCCAAGCCACTTTCCATGATATTTGAAAAGTCACGGCAGTCAGGTGAGGTCTCTGGTGACTGGAAGAAAGGAAACATTATACCCGTTTTTAAAACGGGTAGAAAGGAAGACCCTGCGAACTACCAACCTGTCAGCCTCACCTCTGTGCCTGGGAAGACCATGGAACAGATCCTCCTAAAAGCTACGCTGAAGTACATGGAGGGGATTCAAGACAGCCAGCATGGCTTCCCTAGGGGCAGGTCCTGCCTGACCAGCCTAGGGGCTTTCTACAATGGAGTAACTGCATCAGTAGACAAGGGAAGAGCTATGGGTGTCATCCATCTGGATTTCTGCAAGGCCTTTGATAGAGTCCCCCACAACATCCTTCTCTCTAAGTTGGAGAGATATGGATTTGATGGGTGTACTGTTCAGTGGATAAGAAATTGGCTGGATGGTCGCATCCAGAGGGTAGTGGTCAATGGCTCAATGTCCAAATGGTGATCAGTGACAAGTGGTGTCCCTGAGGGGTCCATAGTGAGACCAGTGCTGTCTCTTAATTAATGATATTGACAGTGGGATTG
>NW_010328277.1:0-12109 GCF_000700745.2 Antrostomus carolinensis | reverse complement strand
CACAGGTCCTGCCAGGAACCTGCTCCAGCGCGGGGTTCCCAAGGAGTCACAGCCTCCTCCTTTCACCTGCCTGCTCTGATATGGGGTCCTCCATGGGCTGCAGGTGGACATCTGCTCCACCATGGACCATCACGGACTGCAGGAGGACAGGCTGCCTCACCACGGTATTCACCACGAGCTTGTGGTGGGTTGACCCTGGATAGAGGTTGGATGCTTCCCCCTCCTTGTTCACTGACCTTGGTGTCTGCAGAGTCATTTCTCTCACTTATTCTCATTCCTTTCTTCCGGTTGCTGTTGCCCAGCAGTTTTTCCCCTTCTTAAATATGTTATCACAGATGCACTACCACTGTCACTGATGACTTGGCCTTGGCCAGTGGTGGGTCCATGTTGGAGCTGGTTGGCATTGGCCCTGTCAGACATGGGAGGAACTTCTGGCCACTTCTCACAGAAGTCACCACTGTAGGCCCCCTGCTACCAAAATTTTGCCATGCAAACCCAGTACAACTGGTAAGGACTATGGCTGTAGAAATAGGAGTACCTGAAGGACATGAACCCTACAATCCTTTTAGCTGCTGATGTGGTGTTCCTGCGTCTGACCCTCCTCTGCAGAAGTTTGGTCACTTCCAGCTTAACCTTAGAAATGACTGACCTACTATGGCCCTTGAAAGGGGAAAAAAAAAATAACATTCCTACCTTCCCCCCCCCCCCCCCCCCTACAGATTTAGGGCGGGAAATCTGGTTGTACATGCAGATATAAGTGAATTATTTTTTTGTGGCTTGTTGGGAAGGAATGTGAGGTTAGTGAAAGCGTATGTTAATTTCAGAGGCTTGATTTGTGGAATAACAAATGGAGGTGTTGTGAAGAGTGAAGGTAGGAGTACAGGTCCTTAAAAGCTTCCTGCTTTCCTTGGGTGAGAATGACTGAAGCACTGTAGTGGTAATTTTGCAGAAGGAAATTTTTGCATTCACAATACTTGTGTATTAAAAAGTAGAGTTTGTGAATGGTTTGTGTGGACTGTTGTGTGGATGTATTGGCTGGTCTGTTTCTTCAGTCATTCATAGCAGAAAATTTGGTGGAAATGCTTTTCCTGTAGTGCTGGTCTCAGGAGCAATGATCACAGCATGGGTTTTGAGGAGGCATGTTCAAAGTTAGAATCATTAACCTCATTTGGCCATCTCGCTGAAGGACAGCTTCAATAGCACCATACTTTGTAGCGCTGCAGATCTGGAGTTTCCGTCACTTTTCTCAGCCCTTTCACTAATACAGTATGAATGCGTTGAATGTCTGTGGGACAACAGATGTCTTCCTGCTATAATGCTTTAAAGTTACCTCACTTTTTCTTTTTTATGACCAATTTGATTTCAAGGAAGCAGAAATTTAACAAAAGCTTATTGAACAGAGTTAAACTCTTCATGTGTTTAATGAAGCGTAGTTTACTATAGCTGCCTCCCTAAGCCAGTTTGTTTTGTCTACCTTTTGGAGTGCTACCCTGTAAAGAAATCTAACACTTTGCAGTTTCCTGTTATTCATTTTGTTTAACTGTGGCTATAAATTACCTTTGGCTCTATTACAAAACTTTCAGAAGATAATCAGAAGAAAACAAGAGTCAGGAAGAAATAATACTGATTTGTTTTTATTCTATAAATCTGCTTTACTGCCAGCTAGCTGGGCACAGTGTAGGAAAAGAGGAGTCCAAAGGGTGATACTATTTCTGGTTGGCAGTGCACAGGAGTTAATTTAGTAAGGTTGGTCTAGAGGACTTCCCCAACCACTGCCACGAAGTCCTCCAAATTAGCAAAAAGAATCTTTGTTACTTGATTGCCATGTTCATTTTCCTTCAGCCCTGTTTTCCATGTTGTCAGCACCTTTGAGAAGTCACATGATTACTGATTTATTGATTATTCCCAGCACTGCCTAAAGAATCATAAAGTTTGGGGCACTGTGCAATTACTTTACAATTTACCATTGTTATCTAAGGACCCGTTTTTGTAGAAATTAACCTGTGAGAATAGTGTTGTAATGATTGTTGGCAGTAAATGTTTGTGGTGGTGGACATTAAATTAGATATAAGTGATTAGAGGAAATAAGATAAATGGAATGAGGCAGAGAAAATAAGTTCAAGAAACTGATTGAGCCATTGGGTTTTGTAGATATTTCACTTACAAACTACTAGATTTGCACACTTTGGTCACTGCTAGAGGCTACATGAAATAAGTTAGTATCTGCCTGTAATGTCACTTTCTAGTTGCTCAACAAAAATTTGAGCATAAAAAGATGACAGTTTATGCAAGCTAAGGTTTTGGGGTTTGTTTGTTTGTTTGTTGCTTTTTTTTTTCCTCATTTCAGCTCAAAGAGCTGCACATGTAATAAAACAACAGAGAAACGGAGGTCTTGTCTCCTTTCATATGCTTTCAGATGCAACCAGATGATCTCTTTTTGTACTCAGGCCTGGTTAAATGCAAAAGCCATGTAGAGAGTAGCAAAAAAAATTATATTAACTTAAAAATAAAGGAAAAGCATAATTATATCACATGTCATTAAAAAAAAAATCACTGATGTATTTGTTCATTTGGGTGGAATTGGAGTGGAGGCAGGAAAGGCCAAGTTATATATATTAGTTTCTTCTGCAGTCTTATTGAATACTGATTTATACAATCAGCCTTTAGGGAATGTCTTAGTATTGTTATGTAAACAATATTTAGGGGGGAAAAATTCAGCCTTAATCTTTGCCAAGAATGACAAAAACTTCAATTTATAGTAAACAACCTTATAGTTATTTTTTAAAAAATGTCGTAACTGCTGAGATTTTTAAAAATTATTTATATATTTGGGGTTTTTAATTGTGTTGGTGGTTTTTTTTTTTTTTTCCTTAGGGAGTCTTAACACTTTAAGGGTAAGTTTTATGAATTCTTTAGATGTAAGTACTCAATGTTCTTACTAGAAGGGTTTAAACTGGAGGCTAGTAATAACATTCATGCTGATGTTAACATTTTGTGTATGGTACATGTGTGCTTGCTTTATCAAAAGCGACTTTCATTCTTTAGTTTATTTGCAAAAGCTGAATCAAAATTGTTGTGTAGAGTTATAAAGCAGGAGAGAGAGTTTGGTTACAACTTTTAAAAAGCGGTGGCCCTGAATTTTTTGCAACCACCTTTATTTTGGGAAAACTGGACTTGAAGTTTTTTGTTAAGTATAGTCCTGTTTTTTTTAGATTTCTTTCAGGGACATGTAATAATTCCAGCAGATTGTCCTTAGTATGGGAAAAAATTGTGAGTTTTATATTTTTTTTTTGATGTAAGTAATACTGTTCTGTGCTCCAGAAAATGCTTTGCCTTCTGTTCTGCTCAGTCTGCCTGTGGAGTGAGAAGTGGGAACACTCCACCCCATTCCTGAAAACAAACTGCATTTGATTATTGCTAGTGCATTAATACATGGGCATACATTTTCTATGTATATATAGAAACTACAGCTTTTTAATGCTGATAAAGATAAAAGAATCAGTACCTATGGTACATGGCCTTTTTGCTACCTTTTCTTTTGGGATTCACTGCTTGAATTCCTTGTATGTGGGTTTTAGATTTGCCTGTTAGAAAATGTGTCTTGTTCTTTTTGTAGTGAAGATATTATAATGTTTTAGGATAACACAGAAGTTATCAACAATTTATACTTTTTGTATTGTTTTGCGTGAAACAATGGTATAATTTGAAGTTGAAACCATTTAAAACTACAGGATTAATGCCGAGGGTAATCTAGCTCTATATTAATCTTAAACATATTTTTCTCAGTAGTTCTGCACACACAAAAAAGTAACATTTCTGAATGGTTCTTTGTATTCCTGATTACTCTCAGTGCTCCAGGTAGCTATCATAAAAGGGTACACAGGAAAAGATCTGGTCTTTCTTAACTTTCTTAACCACCAAATGTTGCAAATCTTTGTCCTTGTGCCTGGAGCACTGAGTTTATTAGGGGCCAGCCTGCATCTACCTGGCACGAAGGGTACGATGTGCTGCAGAACGCAGATCAAGAACAACCACTCTTGAGGTTCTGTGTTTGGCGTGTTTAGAGTCTGAAGAAATCAGCTGTGTTTTATTAAGGAGTATGACAAGTCCATTTGCAGTCTTTGGGCTTGCAATTCAACTGCTTTCCAGCTTCACTGAATCATAACGAAGCTGTTGCACGTTAGTTACCCTGGAGCCACAGTAACTCAGCCTGGAGGGGACCTCTGGAGGTCATCTCATCCAGCCTCCTCCTTCCAGCAAGGCTGAGTTAGGTGAAGCTGCTCAGGGTCTTACCTAGCTGAACTTCGAAAGTCTGTAAGGACGGATATTTGCAGCCTGCCTGGGAACCTGACCCAGTGCTTGACTACTCTGTGTGGAACCTTGTCATTCCTATGTTCAGTCAGAACTTGTCTTGCTGCAGCTTACAATTACTGGCTTTTGTCCTATTAGTTGTGCCCCGAGTCAGACTGTCACCCCTTTAGGTGGTGGAAGATTGCTATGAGATGCATCCTTAGCTTTCTCTTCTCCATGCTAAACAAACCCAGGTCCTTCAGTCTTTCCTCCAGCATCATTTGCTGCAAACATTTGAGCTCTTTGAGTGACCCTCCACTGAACTGCCTCCAGTTTGTCCACGTCTCTCGCACTGGGCATAGGTCTCTTGGTGCAGCCTGAGGAGTGATCAGTTCCATCATCTGGTGGCTTGTACAGCCGGGTGTGTGTTTAGCCCTCATTGCCGCAAGGGTGCACTGCTGACTCATTCATTTTGCTGCCCACCAGGACCCCCAGGATCTTCCCAGTAGAGCTGCCACCTTACCAGTGGCTGCCCTGGTCCCTGCAGGCCACTGCATTTCCCTGGGCTGCTGCTCCACAGGCTCCTGAGGTGCTGCTCCTGTAGCCTGGAGATCCCTCTGCTCAGCAACCTTGTCCTCCAGCCTGTCCACAGTGTCCCCTCTTTTCTTCTCACTTTCAGACATACTGAGTTTGCGCTGCTTCTGGTAAAAATAGTAGATAGCATCAGCCCTGATACAAACTCCTGCAAACCACTGACCACTACCTTTTGAGTCTGATGGTCCAGCCAGTTTTTCACCCACCTTGTAGTCCACCCATCCAGTCCATATCTCCTGAGCTTGGCTATGAAGAGAAGTGATGGGCTATTTGATGTTGAGGGGTGTTGAAAGTCTTGCTAAAGTCAAGGCAAATGAAATGGGCTGCTGTCTGCTCATCCATAAAACCAGCCATCTCATCATAGAAGATGAGAGCAAATAAGTGGTAGCTTCTGTATGTCACCTTCTTGCTCTTCTTGTGCCTGGAGATAGTTTCCATTAGGACTTACTCTGTTTACTGCCTGGGAATTGAACTGAGAGACTGACTGCTATTCCCTGGGTCCTCCTCCTTGCCTGTTTTTCAGTGTAACAATCTTAATGTGATATTTCTGATCACAGCTGAAGTTTGATCTGATAGTTTCAAAGGGTCTTCGTAGTGATACCAATGCTTTGTTCCTGAGTGTGCCTTGGTGCTTGTGGCAGACAGTTTTATCAGTTGCTATTGTGAACTCAGCTTCTCATGTTTTGTTTTGTTTTGGTTTTTTTTTAAAGCCTATTATTCTAATTAACTTTTTTGTTGTTTCACTTTTCTGCTATTTTCTAAAAACATTAATACACCAGCAACAGTAGTCCCAGCACTGTTTCTTGAAGGACTTAACTTAAAAAACCCCCCCAAAACCCCAAACCAAACGCCCCCAAAATACATACCTACCCTTCGTTTTCTGTATCTTACAAGTTATTAATCTTTGGGGAAACCACTTCTGACCTAAGGCACTCTTATATATGTCATCTAAAAATAATAAAAAAATAAAGGTTTGTACATAAATCCTATTAAAACAAAAATTTCCATTTAAAAATCTTTACTCATTTATGTGCATGCTTTTTGTGTAGATATAAATTTACTTGCATGATTTCATTGACCTTTGTGGTACTAACTGCAGTCTTTAACATTAATCACATGAATAAGTGTTTTCAAAATTTATGTTGTAAATAATAAGCTGTTTCACAGGGAGAAATATGTCTCATTGATGTGGTTTTTTGTTTGTTTTGAGGGATTTTGTAAATTTACAGTTCACATAAATAACTTATTAAAGTCACTATTAACATACCAAGGCATTGCAACACTGTTTTCTTATTTCAGAATGATTAAAATTAAGAGCACAGAATAATCTTCAAAGAATGAAAACCTGCCCTGCCTTTTGCTCATGCCAACTTTAGAGAAATAAGACCTGCAAATGAGGATCCCTTACTAAATACCAGACTTCCCCCAGCTGCCACGTGCCTCAATATTAATTTATTTCAGTACTCTTCAAAGACATTGTTGGGTGTTTTATATAAATAAGTGAAACATTTCCAGTAACGTTTTATATTTTTGGTCTAACTGTTCTTCATCTGTGTTTTGGTCTCCTCTTAATCATTATCTCACACTGGAGATGTTACGTTACTGATTTGCCTCTAAAGAGTCTGATGTTGGGCTGTCGGTGGAAGCGCAATCTGCCTCATGTACCGTTGGCTGTTTTGGGAAATGGCAGTTGTGTTCACCTGCAGCCTCCTGGAGACCATATGTGAGAAGATATTTTCATGTTGTTCTGTTAGCTTGCTAATTCTGATTTTGACTGTTAATCCGTGCTGTTTTATAAATGCCCGCCAGAAATCTGAGCAAAGGAGAGCTGGGAATGTTGAAATGAGATCAGCAGATTTTGTACCAGTGAGAGCATAATTGCTGGAAGGTCAAACTAAACTTTTCACTTGAGTTGAAGGGCAAAGAGGAGGAGGAATAGGGTAGGGGTGAACTCTTTCACAGCCAGAATATTGTCATTCACCTTTCTTTTTGTTGTCCTCTCTTTGTATAACAGACTTATTAAAAAATAATTGTTAATTAATGACCTTTTTAAATGAGGTGCATTCAAATTCTTATTCTGTATATTTATGTACTGATTCTCAAAGATAACATCCAGGATTATATCAGTCCTTAGGATGGGTTAGTAGTAGCCAGCACCATTATTAGCTGTTAGTCTTGACCTTAAGCAATTGATCAGACTGCCCAAGAAAGCAACTTGATTTCAAGTGCTGCAGCTCTACACCTGACATTCATCCTGCGAGCTCTGTTCCCGTTCCAACAAAGTGGATTATTCTGTTATTTCACAGAATGTCAGGGATTGGAAGGGACCTTGAAAGATCATCTAGTCCAGTCCCCCTGCCGGAGCAGGAACCTAAATGAGATCACACAGGAAAACCCAGGTGGGTTTTGAATGTCTCCAGAGAAGGAGACTCCACAACCTCCCTGGGCAGCCTGTTCCAGTGCTCTGTCACCCTTACAGTAAAGAAGTTTTTTCTCAAGTTTAAGTGGAACCTCCTGTGTTCCAGCTTACACCCACTGCCCCTTGTCTTATCATTGGTTGTCACCGAGAAGAGCCTGGCTCCATCCTCATGACACTCACCCTTTATATATTTATAAACATTAATGAGGTCACCCCAATTCCTTTGATATTGAGAAGAGAGAACAACTTTCAAAGTGCCTCCTTTACATAAGATGCTAACATCCATTCAGTTATGTCCTGATGTGTTGAAAACTGAGATCTGTGCTGATTAAAATGCAAATTCCTACGGTGCTTAAATTTTGTCTCTAGACTGACATTCAGGTCCGCTCTAGACAGTATTTCTGATAATCTTTGGAGAATCTTTTGTAGGCAATTGGATGTTTTTCCTTAAAATGGTGCTTAAAAGTGAGACAAAAAAAGTAGGTAAAATGAATTGTTCTTCTATAAAACTAGTTCTGTTGGAATTAACTTGAATGATCTGACAACCTGAGTTTTCAGAGCTGGAATTGTCAAGACAAGGTTGGGATGCATATAATCTGCAAGATCTAATTTTCAGTTATGTATTTGTTTAGAATTTTAATATACATACTTGTATGTATTGATTTTAACTTATTCTGCCACCTAACTACATAATAATTTCATCTGAAGGCTGGAAACTTACTAGACAAAACCCAGTCTGCCTTTTGTCACCTCTAAGCACATAGCCTTTTGTAGCGGAAATATTACTTTGGTCAGAAGTAGGATTTCATATGGAAAATAACTTGCTGTTGGGCCAGCCGGTAGGACCAGGACTGTAACAACTTCTGAATAATGCCATCTGGTGCTCCTAAAGTCTCCCTCGGAAGTATTTGGCAGTTGACTTCATCAGGTCATTATGTCGTTCTCAGATCAGTAGAGTGGAAGAAAAAATTGGGCTTCTTCCAAAATTCTGTCTTTCAATTTGGAAACTGTATTTCTATCTGTTGCATTTTTTCCAGAACTAGTAAAATAGGATAAAACTTTGTCAGATGTGCCTGCCACTCTGTAAAGATAGATTTAATTCCCCCCCCTCCTTGAATATAGTGACATATACAATAAATTATGGTCTTTGCAAGTGGAACACCATCTGAACATACTGTTAAAAAAAAAATTGTAGTGTAAATCTGTTACTGGCTTTGGTAACTTTCACTCAGAAACAAGATTACCAGAAGAGATGGTGGTAGTTCCCTTCTCTTTGCCTTAACAGGCTTACATGGGATTTCGGAAACTGATCAGTTGGTAGCCGGAGGAAATTTCCCCAGGATTTTCAAACATCTCCGTTTTCCCATGAGGAAGGCAGCCCTTTGATGCTGATAGAAGTGTTTAATGATGAGCTCTCGTTCAAGCAGGAGCCCAAGTTTGGCGCTACAATGGAGCGCTCGGTGCCTCCCTTAGCGAGCTTTAGGCAGTGTCCTCCCCCGTGGGGAAGACCCCTCTTCAAGGCAATCTGCTTTCCTCCATGGCCATCTGCTTAGCGCAGGTGTGCTGGGGGGCTGTGGGCACTGCAGCGCTGAAACCTGCGGGAGTCAAATGGGTGATGCAAGATGGCTCGTTGCTGGTTTGCGTGGCGGCGCTCGCTCTCGTTTTACCCCGTTTCTGATGTGCCTGGGGTCCCTGCAGGCAGGGAGCAGGTCTGCCCAGCTCATCGCAGAGCCGGGGCACGTGTGGGAACTGCAGAAGGATTGGTGGAGGCTGGTTCCAGAGTAGAATAATACTACAGGGTTTAGAGATAGAGCTTGTTTGTCCCCCATGGTCCAAGAAAGAAATCCTCCTCTTCTTTTATTTTTTTTAATTTTTTTTTTTTATTTTATTATTTTTTTCTCCTTCCCCCCATTCTTCTCACATTTAGGGTACTTTTGAAGTTGTGCTTTTTTTGTGACTTGAAAGCTCAAACCAGATGAATTACTCCAGTATGCTTACTCTTGGAAGCTTCAGCTGCTGCGGAGCGAATGCCAGCCTGCCTGCTGATGGGCACATCTGTTATATTTTATCTGTTTTGTAATCCAAATCTTTCTGAGGCCATTTCTGTCCATATACAGTCAATCCAGTTGCGCCATTAGCGTTTGAGTACAGATGGCAAGTGTGCTCATAATAAAGTTCCTGACTGTAACTTGGATTCTGTGAGACAAAAGTTGACTCCTACCATTTGCAAGCCGTGCAAACACAGAATTTTATATTGTTAGACTTATGCTGGGCTTTGGGCAGATGTAGTATGAAAAAATAGTTTTACTCTGAAGACTTTTTCCTTTAAAGATGCTGCTAATTCAGCCTCTCTGATATTTGAGGAGCGCGTCCCACCAGACTTAATCATTATGAATAATGTGTTATTCTGAGAGGAGTCCCCAGGGACATGGCAGAAGCTGTCTCTTTGTGCGTCATTTAACTCTTGGTGAGAGTTGTAAGTTGCAAGAGTAATTACAGAAATTGGAGACCTCACAAATAGTAGTGAGAATAAATACTGTGGTAGTATTTAGACTGGAAAAGCTCTCAGATATTTTATACAGACTTTTTTTAAAAGTGTATTTACATAATACAGCTATCAGAAAGTATGAATGTTTACATATAGTCTGACAGAAGAAAGGAGGTAACAGCAGGATGTTAGAATCCTACTAGGTTACCCCTGTTAGAGCATAGAAACAGCACCAATGCAAACCAGGACATGTGTCCTGTATTTAATCTTGAAAGTTTGCGAGTTTGGGGGTTTTTCTGCTGGGAACTATTTTTCAGGAAAAAAAAAAAAAAATACAAGTGATTTCTTTATCCGATAGTAATGCAGCCAAAAGATAAATGACATTTGCTGCATGAAGTATCTACTGAGAGTAATTTGTCACTAGCAGCAGACATGAGTTAACACTGTAAGTGCCACTATGATTCTGACTAAATAGCATTTCTTAAGTTTGGTTTAATTACTACAGTAGTAATTATACTTATATGTATTACAAGTTTCAGCATAAAAATGACTGATTCTTTGTCTTTTATAGAGGAAATGAACATTGAAAACAGAATTAATTATGACGTAGACATTTCATGGCTTGCACAGCTGTACCAAGAGAATGAAGACAGCTGCAAGAATAAGCTTTAAAAATAGTTTGTTTAGCTTGCCTGTTCCCTAACTGCACACACATGGTAGCCTGTCCTGGAAGCAGTCACCTGGTACTAAAATGTTACATCTCTGGATCTCTCAAAAAAACCACTCACAGCACCTTCTTGGTGGCTGGAGAAGCACCAAGATAGTATTAAATTAAGAAATATTAAACACCTGTACACATGCATTTGTGTAGTAATCCTCCATTCTGATACTGTAAGACAACTATGCTAATATTTCTAACTCTTATAAATTTGTTTCTGTACATTTTTAGACTTGTCAGTAATAGTGATAGTTAAACAGGAGGAAAGAAGATGAACTTGTAGGAAAAGTGTCTAAAAACACCTTTCTGAAACAAAGACACAATGAATAAGCTATGGAGTGTTATTGTTTCATGAGCCATAATTTGAAGTGGTTTATGATATGTTAAGGCTTTTTGATCTATATTCTGCTCTTGACTAGCTTTTTATCTTTCTTGAGAGATGAAAATAGCTTAAATGAATTTACTAAAAGAATGGAAAGCAACTTGAGGGGGTTTTATTTTGGAAAACAGGGTTAATCTGCAGAAGGTAGGATAGTAGAACTCTCCCTTTGTTTGCATAAGTTTGGTTAAAGAAAAAGGCCTTTAACTTCTGCTCTTAAATGAGAATATCTGTAATTTTCCATGGTTTCTGCAGAAAACTTTTAATTTGTCCATGCAAGTGGAAAACAACAAATGTAATGAGATTTGTACCTCAATTTTAAAGCAGTCATCTTACAAATCAGAAATGTTTCAACTTGTAAAAATGATTAATTACTTATTAAGAGGTTTGAATTTATTTTCTTATTGATTCATTGGGGAAGGGAGGGAAGAAGGAAAAATGTTTGGTGAAAATATATATATATTTTTTTCCTCTCCAAAAAGAAAGCAGACCTTTTTTCCAGAACTGACATTTTTTCCTCCTGATTCACTGCAGTGTTTTTCAAAATTGAAAGGAAGAGGAAATCTTAAACATAATAACATAAGAAGAAAGGATAAAGCTTCATCTTTGATCTGTAAGAAATTTAAACTTTTGCTTTTAGAAATGGAAGTGGAAAGTATGAGTAATGGGATATGAAAGAGTATAATTTAGGATGAAAAAAGGCCTTTTATTTAGGATGCATGTACTGAAAAGTTTCACCACTTCTTAGCACTACTGTCAGTGACTGACTGCAATTGATGCTGAATTATGTCATATAAAATGGCTTTTTGTTGTTAAAAAAAAATAATCAAAAAGCTTAGAATAATATGAAATGAGAAGTGCAAGGTCCTGCACCTTGGTTGGGGCAACCCCAAGCACAAATACAGGGAACGGATAGGGAACGGAGTAAGAGCAGCCCTGAGGAGAAGGACTTGGGGGTGGTGCTGGACAAGAAGCTCAATGTGAGCCGGCAATGTGCGCTCACTGCCCAGAAGGCCAATAACCATATCCTGGGCTGCATCAAGAGGACCGTGGCCAGCAGGTTGAGGGAGGTGATTCTCCCCCTCTACTCCGCTCTCTTGAGACCCCCCCTGGAGTACTGCGTCCGGTTTTGGGGCCCTCAACATAAGAAGGACATGGAGCAGGTCCAGAGGAGGGCCAGCTGGATGATGAGATTGCTGGAGCACCTCTCCTATGAGGACA
>NW_010328276.1:375-23864 GCF_000700745.2 Antrostomus carolinensis | reverse complement strand
CC
Source organism: Antrostomus carolinensis (assembly GCF_000700745.2). Classification (NCBI taxonomy): domain Eukaryota; kingdom Metazoa; phylum Chordata; class Aves; order Caprimulgiformes; family Caprimulgidae; genus Antrostomus; species Antrostomus carolinensis. The sequence continues at coordinate 23,862 of NW_010328276.1, read as the reverse complement.
AAACCATTCTATGATTCTATGATCTGCCTACCTATTTTTTCTTAGGACTGAGCCATAATGAATACTAGGGGTCGGGGGAGAATGTTTGGACTGATAGAACTGAGGAAAGCATCATGATGATAATAGAGGCGTTAAGGAAAGGTACGAAAAATAAACTAAAAATATGTTAGAGTAACAACTGGATAAAAGTGCTACTGGCAGAGGATGTGTACAGAGAGAATAAGAAATGAGACATGAAACAGAAACATCTGGGAAAGGAGAACAACCTTTCTGGGAAAGGAAACAATACCTACGAAGAAGAACTAGCTTCATCAGATAGATAGTTTACATTAAAGAGCAGCAAATCTGGATTTGCCATCAATCTCTGCCTCTCATTGAAGTGTTTTGTCTACTTACACAGTACTTTTTGAAGTTAGTATCTTTATTATGTGTGCAGTGTGAGTAAATGCAGCTATGATATACAAATGGCAGAGGATATAACACCAGGATAGGGTTTAGGAGATGAGGAAAATGGAGAGTAGACAGAAGTGGGCAAGAGGACTGCTTGTGGCAGGCAACTTGCTCAGAGGACTTGCAAAATGCCATGAAAATAAAAATTCTGAGATCTGCTCAGCTCTAGCCATAGGGGAATACAATGTCAATGATATGAGGGAAGACAAATGTGTGATTCCCATTAACATTACCAAAATACATGCAGCTAAGTCCCCCACTGAGAGCTCCAACAGCTGGATCTAACAACGTCGATAATTTACTCTGTCTGTTTTCATGTAATTCTATTTGGTTGACCTGCTAGAAATTTCTAATTGAAACATCATCTCTGTAAGGAGATGGAGCACTTGTGGGCACAAATGTCAGATGCATTACTATTCATGCCAAATCACTGCTGGAGGTAAGTCACTGTAAGCAAAGGAATGACAGCAGGGAGGAATTAGCCCTGCAGTAGTTAAAGTGTCTATTTATACAGCTGTTTCAGGTAGCTGTGCATTAGGTAAAATTTCATAAGTGACTGTGGTGGTGACATTTTAGTGGGGAATGAAAAGAATAAGACAGGCAATTTAACCCTATCTGTGGCCACAGTCGTATTAGTCTCATTAACTGAAGTACAGAGGGGTTTTCCTCCATTTTAAAAAAGAGTAAAATCAAAATTAGAGAGGGGACCATTTTGTGTTGTAGTTGTCAAACCAACTATGGTAAATGAAACAACACCAACATATACTTTATGAAGACATGAGCATTTATTTTTTCTGGCAAAATTTTAGCTAAATCAGGGGTTTTCATTGGGGAAAAACATATCACAGCAGTAGTTTTGAAGAGAAGGATATTGATTCTGTAATCCATTACTGTGAAAAGGGCCATTTTTAAATGAAGATAAAACAAAGTCCCTCTTCTCACTTTTATTTATTTTATTTATCCAAGCACAAAATACGGGGAACATTTGATTCGTTTGCATTTGAGTCAAACACCCCCAGTGAGGCCCCATGTGCAGCTGTAAATCTTGTAGGTTTAGTAGTCATCTCAAAGATAAATAGTAATGAAAAGACAAATACTTCTTTTTCCCTTTTGAGCTACTGTACGTACCTGCCCTCTGAACTGGGACAGCTTTCTTTTGGAGGCACATCATTCAAGAAGTACCTGCAATGACAGCGTGCATTGGTCAGCCTTGTGAAAGGAATTTAAAGCAATCAGAGATGCACTTCTCCTACAGTAACCCAATTTCTTAGTGTCAGAGCAGCCTGGAGGTAACCTGATGGCTGGAAAAGAGACTTTGCCCTCCCCAACTCTCACTTTGGAAAGGGTTTTGGGAGGGCAATGCCTTCTGGTGCCCTCAGAGCAGCTAAATGGGCATCACAACTCTATCCCATCTGTGATAAAACTTCCACAGCTCATCTCAGCATTGCAGACACTGACTGAAACCAGCTGCCCTGGGCTGACAGTGGGTTTGAGGACCTCTTTCAGGATGCCATAGTCTATAACACCAGCTATGAATTGCTGACCAAGGCTATGGTCATATGGAGCAGAGCTCTGGAGGATTTGCTCAAATGAAGAAGTGTTGGGTAGTAATTAGTTCATTTTCAAAAGCAGATGAAATTACCATCGAGGTTTGTCAGAAGAAAATGAAAATTTATATTCAGGTGAGGAGCTTAACATTCAATGGGAAAATATCTTCAGTTTATAATTTTCATACAGTCTTTGGAAGTGTGGAAAATGTCACCCTCCAGCAACGTTTTTTTCTGCAGAAGCACTGCATGGAGATAATATTTTAATTATTCTTTTCTTGGCCATGGGCCCAGAGGAAAAATACTTATTTGCTTATTCAGACTGATCACAAAGTGAACTAAATGCAATAAAAAAATATTGATTCCTGAGCAGGAAATATTGGCAGCTTGCCTACATCTCACCACTACACCTTCAACTGCTTGTTGCAACCTTTATTTCACCTTGTGCAGAAACAAATATATAGCTTATGTGAGAGAACATTGAAGATGCCAGTCTTGAGAAACAAATATCCCAGTTACACAGTCAGCAGCAAGGAAACCACAGTACCCAAACCAAATCACTATTTTAGTAATCAGGATAGTTACTCCAAAGGGAAGGGAAATTAGGAGGCCTGGCGGGGGGGGGAGAAGGTGCGATGTGGAAAATGGGAAGCGGGAATACAAGTGCAAAAATATGTAAGCAAAGGGAGGTCATCCAAAATGACTGACCTGAAAGGAAGAGAAGTGCAGAAACTCAAAGCCTGACAGAGCAGTTCCACAAGCTCACTTCTGAGAAATGGATGGACACAGGAGAAGCATTGCAACCTGAAAGCCAGCTGCAAAAAAACAGGGGACAGGTTGGTAAGGGGTTTTTGAGTTTCATCAGCCGCTTTGGAAGAGTGGCTGTTCATTATGTATTGTTGTAAAGCAATTTTGATAACATGCTAGTGGTACTGCCACAGGTATTAATAACAATTGCTTACTAAAGGATTATATCAATTATTCTAAGTGACTATTACTGTTTAGACTGAACTATCAATGACCCCAAAATAAGATTTTGTAGAGTGAACTTTCACAACAGGATAGGAGAGGTTTTGGGAATGCTGGCACAGGATGAAGTTAGCAGCCCCAGGGCTATAAATAGAAATTTCTATAGCTGATTACTCGTCACTAAAAGAATACAACTATGAGAGGGACCAGTTTTAGCACCTAACAATATAAATAAACCTTTAACAAGAAGATATGCATGGCTAGATTGTGTTTACAAAGCCATTAGTTATGCTGTGAGGATGTTACATCTCAAAGGCTGTGAAAGGAGAACAGGAACCTTGTGGTGAATAACAGAATACACATCCTATAGCTAAACCATAAAAAAAGTATTACATATGCCCATAACTGATTATTTTGAACAAAGACATCTTTTAAAGTGTATAAAGGCTGCAACTGAAACCACAAGTTGTGCAAGCACCACAGCTTCAGAATTAGGTATGCAGAACCCATCAGTCTGTCACCTTGCAGCACTGTATATGTGCTGTATGTGTAAGTATTATCTTGCTACTGATGAAGGGAAGTATATCTCCAATGCTTGTGTTTGGTCTAGTAACCAAAGGTTTGGCTGTAATTTGGATGCAGCAGTATGAATTAGTAACAAAGTGAATGAGGAGGAAGTCTTAGAGGTAGAGGTGATGAGCCAATCGTTGGGGAGATTCACTTTTCCGATTAAGGAAGCCAACTGGGCATGAAACACTGAATTTCTGCCACCCAGACAGCTATAGGCTGGGGTGGAACAGTTAGGAGCTTGGGCTCGGTGGCCTGATAGAGCCTTGAAATGAAGCCACTCAGTCGCTGTGTCTGCAAGGGAGCCTTGCCTACGGGATAAGCTAACATTGACTCAGCTGGGCTGTGAATTTACTTATAAGCTCAGCTTATCCTGAGCTAGCTTCGAGGGTGGACTCTGAAGCTGTACTCAAAGGCTTAGAGGTGTTTAGACTGAAACGTAGGGAGTTAGTAGGTAGAAAATTGGAAAAAAAAAAAAAAAACATGTAAAAAAAGTTGGTAAATCTTATTCCAAAGTTAGTAGACTTGTGGTGGGTCATATTTCTTAGAGTTCTGCTACGTCGATAAAATCACATCAGCCCCAGTTACTGCAAAATAATGTAAAGCCTACACAGCAATTTTTCTTCAGAAGCCCCAGAGGCATAAACACTACCTTCTTCCCAAAGCAGAGCAGAACTCAACATTTTAATTTGAGGCAGCATTAAAATTTTCAAAGCAAATTGCAGAGGGGAAGAGCATATTTCAGACTCACAGCGCAACCCCCACTGCCTGTTTTGAACAAAGGTCTGGAAATTCTTTCTTTACAGTTACCATTTTTTGATTCACATATTTGAGCAGTAGTACTAACATACCCTGGCTTCTGCTCCATCTGGTACTTGTAAAAGGGAAAGGGGTTCTGGCAAACTGAAGTAAGTTACAGACTGCTTCATTTTTAGGGGCATTGATATTTAATTTCTACCCATAAAAATAATTTCACTCTGTTTGGTTAAACATAGTTCTAGTTCTAACAGGCATTAGCTCACCCCCAGGAACCATCTCAGCACAGAGCGATGTGCCAGCTCCATGTCTGCAAGGCCAGCCAGTTTCTTATGTGCCTCAACACTCCACTTAAATCACAGCACAGCTTTCCCCACCATCTATATAGGCTTTTAGATTTATCACCTGGTTGACACTATGGCAGCACAGGGACCAAGAGATGACCAGCCATGCACCAGAGTGACTGTAACAGACGGCTGTCTAATGGATTAGTGACAAACCATGAATTATAACATACATTTTCATCAGATGAAAATGTATCTATTATCTGGTATTATTTCTACCTAACTGCCTAATTTCAGCCCTGTACTTGTGCAAAGCTTCCTTCTCAACTAACTTGCATTGGCCTAATGCCATTGATTGATACCATTAACAAATGAGCCAAATAAGGATCAGGCCAGTTGAATTATTCCATCTGGTATTCACAGCCATAAACATGCATATAATATGCTACTGATTGCCCAACACTCTGCATGGCATAATTGTTTCCTAAGCTACCTGTCTCTGAGAAGTGCCTCTCTCAGAAAGCGGGAGCTCAGCTAATGAGATCAGACATGAATGACAATCAATTTTCTCCCACTTGAGCCCACCGGCAGAAACTGTGGAGGCTGGGCTTTTGCAAACACATTGTCTTGCCATGGCTACTCCCTACATTAAAGCTTATTGATTTTCTGCAGTATCTATCTTACCCCTTAGAAATATTCCCTGGCTACCCACACAGCAGATTTCTGCATCGACAGTGAACCTCATTGTTTCTGCTGTGAGGCATCCAGCAAGTGTCAGAGAAGTTGAAGAAATTTCTATTTTGTGTCTATCTGTCTCCTGGAAAGAAAGAAATGCTGCTTGGAGAGACAAAGATTTTAACAGGAAATCCACTGAGCATTTGAATTCATTCAAATTCTGTTCTGTGTGATCCCTAAGCAAAATAGTAGTGAATTCCATATAGACAGTGTTTTGACATTTTTGCAGGCAGTTGAGTCTGCATTGGACTAATGTTCAGGACTCCTGAGTTCAGTTCTTGACTTGGCAATTGCTGGGTGACCATGGCCTTCTCTCTGTACAGCAAAGGTGGAGCAGGGATATTGACACAGATCTCCTTTGCAATCTGGAGTCAAATCCATTACAGGAGACTCAGGTATTATTCTCTTCAAAGCAGTGGTTAACAGCAACATCTTATGTCTTTTCACAGACAGATAAAAGTTGAATTTGTGAGGTTAGATTGGGAAGTAGAAGCTTGTTTTGATAGCATCAGGGTGAGAGCTTTGCAGTCCTAGCTCCCTTCCCTTTTCCAACTCCTCCTTATAGAGCACTAGGTGTAATTTAACTAGATGTAGTATTGATCTGGTAAGACATGGAATAAAACCCTAACAAAATAATCAAGGGGAGAGAAGAGAAAGGAGAAAAGGGAGCCTGAAACTGCTTATAAGTCCTTGTTATGTTTGTAATGCTTTCAGAGTGCAGTCTTCAGTAACCCAAAGGATGGTCCTGTCCTTTGTTCTCTTGAAAGTTTTTTCAATGTCCTTGAAAGGATGCATTCATTTGACATAAATCAATTAGCTAAATATCAGGCCAAGGTAAGAAGAAACCGAAGTATATATGAAAAGCAGACAACACAGTTTGCAAACGCTTCTGAAAACACAGGAACAGCTAGGTGCACTGGGACTCATCCAACTTTAGTCTCCTCCCAAGGGGACCTAAAAGCTTGTTCACTAAAGCTCCCTTTGTGATAACGGAGAGCTACTCTACAAGGTGTGTGTGGAGGAGGGCCAATATAGTCATTCTCAGATGGCTTTGTCCATGGAAAGACATAGGCATTTCAGGATGCAGCTCACTTAATTTAGAAGTCAACAACAGATTGGGGTAAATTGTGCCCTAGAAATGTTAATTTCTCTTTGCTGACCACAACAGGAACTTGGGCAACAGTCCAGACAGGGACATCTCTGCCACAGAAAACTGTGTTGAGTCAGATAATTATATCAAGGCCTTCCCACTGGGTGAGGAAATATTTGAACAACACTGTGAAGGGTCTTTATACTTTACCTTTTGTAGCTAATTTACTCCCAAGAACATATAGCCATACCTCATACAGACAGTTACTTAGAAAAGGAACACTACTGTGAGAAGACAGAAAAGGAACCAAACACTAGGGGCAAAACAAAGTCCTTCAGCCATGTCTTTGACAAATATTGTGACAGGAACTTCTTGTGTCATGCAGACTGGATGATGCCTTATACCACAAGAGTACTACTAGTTATAAATCCTGCAAACAACAGATTTCTCTGTAAACAAGACACTGGTGCAAGGTCCTGGCCCAAAGAGGTATTTCTTGATGGCAGGTCACTAACTTAGTATTTCCAGCTGACTGCTAATGAGCATTTCTAACAAACCCTTTCTTATTTTTTTTTTTTTAAGAGTCCAATTTGACAGAGAAAGTGCACAACCAATGCTCACCTCATCCTATTTGATAAAACTGTTCAATAAATATAATCTACCTCCTCCTGCCTGTGAAGTTGTTGACAAGAGTCTGACTTTGTCTGCAGCAACTGCTGTCCTTGGTTATTGCTGAACATTATCTGCTGACAATGCAGGAGTTCCTCCCATGTACCAGGAAGCAGTAACTGCTGTACATTAAGCACAGATTTTAACTGCTTGTTATTGAAGCAGCACAGTAAGGACTCAGAGGAAACAGGGATGATTAGCTGAGATGGTTGTGGCGGTGGAGGAAGAGGGGCCATACCACACAACTCTGTAGAAAATCTGACTTCATTGGTTCTGTTGCTCTTTTACACCTTTGTTTTAATCTGCAGACCATCAAGTGAAGAAGTGATGTCACTAGGGTTGAAGAGAATGAAATTCATTAAGTGGTAACCCTGGCAGAGCTACTGCATCTGCACTCAGTTCCTTTTGCTGAAAATTAATTCTTTGCAGACAGCAGTAAAGCACTTCCTAGAAGAGTCATGGTCTTAGCCACATTATTATAAAATAATCATTTAGATGAAGAAATGTTTCTTACACCTTCTTCTTGACTAGCCTAAAATCCCTGAAGAATTTTCCTTGCTCTTATGTGGGTGAGAATAAGTAGCTAATGATGTGACTTTTACCATACATGAAAAAAAAAAAGGATAGTCTTGTGCTTGAGGCATGATAAGAGGAGATTGTGTTTCAGGTCCTAATTTGCTTCAGAGTTTGCAACACAGGAGAAAAGAGTGAAGAGCAGTAAAGGATAGTTATACCGGTTAATTTTGTGTTCTTCTTTTAGTACAATATCTGCACATTCAATTTCATATTGTGATTGTATGTCTGGATGTGTACAAAATTAAATTTATGAATTTTAAAATGAGACATTCAAGATGCACTGCAGGATTGTGATCAGTCACAGACTCCCATTATATTATTTGTGCTCCAGGGCTAAAGGAACATAACTTTAGCTTTCAGGAGATTTCTGACATGATTGCTCATTGAAACTTTTAATTAGTTTCCTCCAAACACATTGGCTTGAAAAGACTAGGGAAAACTTGTTATCCAGAACTAGTGTCCTAGTCTTCCACTTTTCCAGGTCAAAACATGATATTCCAGTACCTCTCTCTTGAGCTCTGACTAAGCAACAATTCATAGCTTGTGTTGTTTTTTCTGGTGATCTGGATGCAAGAGGTACAGAAATCTGACTCTACCACAACTTAGTGTAGTGTAAGAGGGGGAAATTAATGGCATATTTCTTTCACAAATAGAGAAATACTCCTTCAAAATGTAACTGAAGTCTCAAAGAGATGAAAGGTAACCCAAAGGCAATGCTTTCCCAAAAGCAGGGACAGCTGCCTTGGAAACCAGGTGTATGGCCTTCATGGGAACAGCTTTAAATTCCCAAATCCTACAAGTGGCAATGTTTGGGTACCCAGGGTAACCTCATGAAAGGTGGGACATTTATAACTGATTTATTAGGAGGGAGACTGAAAGATCTTTTCTAGGAAAGCAATCAACTTATTATCAGAAAAATGCTGAGAACATCACTCTCTCTAGGTGCCTGTGTCTGTATCCTCTCAGCACTTCTCCTGAGAAGATGAAGAGTCTTTTCACAAGCCTGGTATTAGTTGTTTTGCTAAAATAAATGAGAGGAGACACAGGGCAAAAGGCAAGCACCTAAATGAGTTGGAAAAAAGATGTTTTCTCAAGAGTTGCTCTGCTGTTTCTTGACATAACATGATATCACCATGTTGTTATTGGCTTCTGAAGTAATTAGGAACAGTGCCTGCTTGTATTAATTACTACAGAATCTCAAGATAAACCATATTCCTTTCCAGGAGTGAAGTAGTCATTAGGATATGAAGAAATCCTGCATTAAAACTGCAGATTAACCATCAGTTCTGGATTAAATTGATTTATAGGCATAAATGAATGGCTTTAATCTTGAAATGAAAGCATGAAACAAAGGCTTCTTGTCACTGTGTGAACAAAACCAAACTTAAAGTGTATGGGAAGGAAAACAATGTAGGTAAATCATAAGGGCAAATTAACGTGGCCTGGATCCCAGAAAACCAGAATTTTCTTCCACTATGTACCATGACATTGCTACAGGATTTGGAGTAAGACTCTAGAGTGGAATGTCTACGTAGATTTAGGTGATGAAGTCCAATTTTAAGTACTGTTGTGCTTCCAGTTCTTGGCCCAGAAATTTCCATCATTAGTGTTTCCCAGGCATACAAACACCTGCCTCCAGATACGATTCCCCTCAGCAGGCTCTTGCATTTCCCACTCCATCTGCCACATGTGTTTAGTAAAGCAGGGCATATAGCTCACCCTAAAGACAGATGGGTCCTATATTCCATAGTCTCTGATTCCCCACCTGACAATATATTTATATACATTTGCATATACGACAATATATTTATATACACAGATTTGTAATTTTTGGAACATCAGACTTGTTGCACACGTTCTGTACGCGTTCGCAGGAGGGAAGGCACTGTCTGTTGAGTCAGTCATGGTGCCTCTAAGTAGATAAATAACTGTGGGTTGGCAGGGAAGAAAGAGCAACACCCATTTATGAAAGAAATAACCAGGAGACATGAAAGAAGCAGAGAAACTATCATTTCCACACACTAGGAGATGGATAGGTAGGATAAAAAGCAATAATGATTGCCTTGGAAATCCCACTACTTGTTTTTATTTTGGAACTGCAATAAAAGAAGTGTCAGGACATGTGGAAGATACCACCTTGACAGGAACAAAATAGGCTGTTTTCCATCTTCTCCACGCTGCTGTTCCTGGGTGGAGAATCTTCTCGATGTTGTTGATAACTTTAGATGTTTACACTTCTACTCTTCATCACCACCCCAAAAAAATTATCTGCTGTGAAAACCATCTGTCTTGCTAGGAGGATGGAAGCACTGACCTGATTCAGTGGAGATGGAGATACTATGTTTCTTTCCATGGATGCATTAAGTTTCACACAGTCAGAGGGAAACAAGAATTCTCTGAGCTACTCGCTTTGTTAAGGCAGGTTTTAAAACCATTAATGTAAGACGAATATTGATGATTCCATGGAAAGAGGAATCATTCTTTAACTATTCAAACCAGCATTTCATTTAATCATAGAATCATAGAATGGTTTGGATTGGAAGGGACCTTAAAGATAATCTAGTTCCAACCCCCCTGCCATCAGCAGGGACACCTTCCACTAGACCAGGTTGCTCAAAGCCTCATCCAACCTGGCCTTAAACACTTCCAGGGAGGGGGCATCCACAACTTCCTTGGGCAACCTGTTCCAGTGTCTGACCACCCTCACAGTGAAGAACTTCTTCCTAATATCTAATCTAAACCTCCCCTCTTTCAGTTTAAACCCATTTCCCCTAGTTTTGTCATTAACTGCCCTTACGAAAAGTCCTTCCCCAGCTTTCTTGTAGCCCCTTCAGGTACTGGAAGGCAGCTATAAGATCTCCCCGGAGCCTTCTCTTCTCCAGGATGAACAGCCCCAACTCTTTTAGCCTGTCATATTTCTTCCCAGAAGAGTTGCATCACTTGTCTCAAACAGCCAAGCCAATTATCTTCAGAAAAGCCAGAGGTGTCCACTTTTTAAAAAATACATTTTCTTGGCTGGCACCATCCTGTAACAGTCCACTGGCTGATTTAACAGTGTTGGTTCTTCTCCAGTGAAAGTACATTATAATTTTAGATATACAACACAGGCAAGACTAAATGGATGAACATATGTTTCTTTGAAGGCTGTTTGCTAACAGCAATTGCTTTCACTTCCAAGAAATTTGTCAGGAATTCCTCTAGCACTTATCTCACAGAGCAATATGGAAAGTGAAAAACAACTTTCAGAAATATGTCTTTCAAAAATATTATGAAATTCATCAAGTAAATTATTCAGTGGTTCAACCAATCTGAACTATTAGGTTCAAAGCTGGTGGCAAGGAGATCTTGCCGTAATTTATCATGCTTGGAAGACAGGTAAGATGGATCAGCATTAAAACAGAGTATCTTGCATGGACAGCTAAAATGTATTGGAAAGCCACAGGCATGCACATTACTTCTTACCTCTAGAAGTCTTTGTCCATGACTTGGGTTTCTGAGGAGGGAGGTCAGTGGGGGACAGTCGAGCCTGGCTGGAGGAGCACGGGGGCTTTGAGCACGCTGGGACTGACTGGTTTCTAGCTCTGCCTCTTCTGTCCTCCTACACACTCATCCACCATCTCACCACCTAATAGACGTAGGAGGACTAGTTCTTCAGAACAAGAGTCCTCAATCAACGTCTATGTGAATCTGTACAGGGAACAGCTAATTTTAAAAGCTCTTTAGATGAACACAAGTTGTAAAAATGTGCAGTGACCAGAAGCTAAAATACAAATGAGAAGTATCAACCTTTTAGTAAGGCAAGCTAGTACAGACACCAGCTGGAAGGAAATACTCACCCTCACTCAGTCCTTAAATCATTATGTGGTGGCTTTCTAAAAATAGATTTCAATTTAACTGAAATTTGTTGAAGTGCAACAGGGATCTCTTGCCTAGGAGAGAAGAGTATTTCCACTACAGGTGGAAATACAGAAAGTCTAGAGTTTATGCTACCAAAGAAGGACAGCTAGCTTAGAGCAGCCTATTATTTGCTTAAATTACCCCAAATACTCCCTGTATCAGGTCACATAATGAGAAAAACCTGTGGTGCCTGATTATATGACCCCACATATGATGCCACTCCTCTGCTTCCCACTCTTCCCCTGCAGAGGAGGGAGGGATAAATTCCCAGAGCTGTGAAAAAGGGATAGAAAAAAAATCTACATCCATATGAAATTTTGGGAAACTGTGGTATCTGGTTGTAGGCACTGCAACAGCTCCAGACAAGCTATAGTCACCTTAGACTAGAAAGTTGGTAATTTTCCTCTGTGTTTGGAAATCTTTGTGAGCAGTTTCCCTGAAGAAGCAAGCTCAGCTTACTGCTATCAGCAAGTGGGACCTTGACCATTCTGCATGAACCAGCCACATCACAACTCAGATAGGAAAGTTTTTTGTCTTGCACACAGTATATAAAAAGAGCGAAGTCAAAAGACTGTGTCCTACATAAGGGTGGACTGCTGAGGCAACTAGTTTAGTGAGAGGCAGAACAAGTGATCACAAATTAAGGGGGGTTGTGCTGGGCCGTGGGTGCTGCGTAGATATGAAAACAATGTCCTTGCAAATCCTTATTGCCTTGCATCAACAGAGAAATAAACTGTGCTTTTCCCTATTGCCATCTGACATATATAACTCAGTCATAAATAACTCGCTGATGGACCCACTGAACTGCTGTTTTCAAGTTGGAATTTCTTTCCAAGCTCCTAGGAAAAGGAATATCAGCATAATTTTCCAGACTAATGGAAAAAGTTAATCTAATGCATCCCTGTGGGACTGCCATAGTTGTTTCTCTGTACCTTTATTTCTTCATTTTACTACGTGTGGCCCTTCTTCAGTTATGAATAAGTCTGAATTGCAATGGAAAATATGTTCCATGAGCTTGAGTACATATAGTTTATTTTTGCCCTTGTGATGGCCAAGCCATGGCTATGTTTTCCCCCTTTTTTTTGCAGAAAAAGGAGATGGATATGAGGGTATCTGGAAGGAGGATGAGAAATAGTCGTAGCATGACAGAAGACATGAAATTAAATAATTGCTTTCACTTCTTCTGAAGAACAGAAAGTTTTGTGTTTCAGAACAGTATAGAAAACCAAGAACAAATAACAGAGATTAGAATTCTAAAATCATTGCATTTTCTTCAGAAAAAAACCCCAAGATTTAAGGCTACAAGGAAGGCTTAATTCCCACTTTGCTAATAACACACAGGAAATCAGCATTTCCCTTGTGGTTTCAGTTCAGTCCATTCCCTTTCTTCTTCCTGCCTTCCTGGAGTAAATTCTCATGCAACACTGCAGTCCACTGTTATTTTGCTTTGTCTTCTTGTTGGGTGAGATAATTACAGTGCTTTGACTTTTTTCAACATACGAAGTACTTTCCATGTCTGACTTTGATTAACAGCTGTCTTCTTCTTTGCTTTTTTTTCTTCTTTTTTTTTTTTTTTCCAGAAGACTAAACCTTGGCTGGTTTATTTATGGAGTGGTTTTCCTCATTAATGGCTGAAGGACTCTTTCTCTCCATTGCACAAAGAGTTGGGTAGCTGGAGAAGAATAATTGAAAACCAGCCAGGAAGAATCCTCTATGGGAAGGCATTTGCTACCACAGGAAATTAAGAAGCTGGCAGGAGGAGGACTGACTTTTTTTGAGATAAAGACCTATTTATATTCTGAAGTGCAGCTTGTCCTAACTGTTTGAAAGCTATAATTTTCTGCAAGGAATAAATTCAAGAAAAGAACATTGCACCACCTTCAACTTCAAATCTGAGTTCCTGTGCATGGCTACTCTTGTTCAAGAAGCCAAAATCAGAACAGAAGGACTTCTTATTCAAAAACAATGCTAACTGACTAATCAAAATCTGGCATGGCTTTTTATTGCTTCAGAGTCAGTGAATGCTCAGAAGCAAAGCTCTCATGTTTTTGAAATGACCTTTAAGTTACTGTGCCACATTTTTTTTTTCTGCATAAGGTCCATGACTCAAAGAAATGGTAAATATATTCTGCATATCCATATGATCCTCCATATTTTTCTATTTATGGTTACCCCATCTGACTAACAATTAAGGAGAATCAGTACTATTAAAATCTGAATGAAATTAAATGTATAAGGATGCAGCTGCTATAGCCAACAGATATCTCTTCAATAAATATGCCAAGCAACCTGAACTTGCCTATTGTGGGGCTTCATCCACAGTATTTATCAATCTGTTATAGCATCTGCAATAATCCTGAGCAGCTGCAAGTATTATGAAAAACTGGATATAAAATGGATAAGCCAAGAGCCTATTGCCAAGAAAATACTGACATGTCTGCACTGTAAAAGCATCAAGGTAGATATTTCCTTGCTTTCTTCAAGACTATATGTTGGATTGTGGTGGTTATAACCTGTCAAGCAGCCAAACACCACACAGCCAGTTGCTCACCCTCCCTTGATAGGATAAGGGAGAGAATCAAAAGGGTAAAAGTGCAAATACTCATGGGTTGAGATAAAAACAATTTAATAATTGAAATAAAATCATAATGACAATAGTAATGATAATAACATTAATAATGGAGTATACCAATGAAAGATGCACAGTGCAACTGCTCACCACTCGCCAACCAATGCCCAACCTGTTCCCTTTTCCCAGCTAACGATCCCAGAGCAGAGACAATCCCAAAACCAAAACTACAATCCAAGAAGAGAGAGAGAGAGCGAAAGCCCCCAGCCAAATAACTTTCTGACCAACCCATATTTAAATACTGAACATGACGTTATATGAAATGGAACATCCCATTGGCATATCCAAATGACAGTTTGGGTTTGTTAATTTACTACACTCCCCCAGGTTTCCTCTCCACCTGCAGACTAACAAAACATGGAAATTTGGGAAGTCCTTGATTTCCCGGCAGCAACTAAAAACATCAGTATATCATCAACATTCTTCTCATAACAAATCCCATACTGAATCCAAAACACAGGACTATTCTAGCTACTAAGAAGAAAATTATCTCTATCCCAGCCAAAACTAGGGCATGGATCCAGACACTTTTATCCCTAAAACTGAAATAGCCTATGGGGAACCTGAACCTCTGACCATTTGTTCTCCTGTGAACCATTTGATGTTCTTGACCTCCTGTAAGTCTAAGGATATTCCCAAGATCCTCTGAGCCTCTCTTTTTCTGCTATCTGCATCAGCTGCCAAGTGCCTCAGTCTTCCTATCACCTGCTTTTTCAGGGCTCTCTGTTTCTGAGCAGCTCAGATATGAAGTCTAAAATGGTGCTGACAAAACCATTTACAGGGAGCGTAGCTGCAGGGATATATTTTAAGTTCAGGAGTCAAACATTTACGCAAATTGAAACTGAAACTCACTGAGATACATACTCGTGGCATGTCATCTAGTCATTTACTCGCATTGAGGGTGCTTATTTTGACATCTGAAGAGTGGAGATTTTATGTAAGGATACTGTACTTCAGCAATCTGAGACTAACCTCCCTATGATCAGGGGAAAAAAAAAACAACCCTACAACTTGCATTGAAACTGTCTCAAAGCATCTCCAATTCCCTAAAACTGCTGTCTGCATGAAGTCGATAGCTGTGCCATTTACTGGAGGAAGTACCGAAGGGGAAAAGAAATGAATAATGTCTTAATAGCTGTCATCAATGTGGGCTGTTACGAACCATTTTAGTTGCTTGATGGACTGCAGTAAGAGTCATTTTCCGTGAGGAAACCACAGGGTACAGAGCTCTAGGAAAAAGTGTTCAACCACTAGAAGCCAAAATCTACCATGCATCTCCACTGGATGGGATTTGTTGTGCAGAGAATCAATTTACAGGTGTGCTCTGGTGGGTCTAGGAACTGTGAGTCACTGAGCAGTTCTCTTTTCTCAGTAGTTTTTAATTATAACAGCAAATTCTTCAAATATTTCATAGTGGAGGGGAAGAAATGGTAAAATTGAAGGAAAGTACAAGGTAGGAAAATATGGAAGAGAGCAACAACAACAAAAAAATTAAAGATATTATAAAATCTTAAACCAAGAAGGATTTTATTTTTTTTTAAGCTAAAAAGTAGTTAAATTGGCAATCCAGTGATGTTTTAAATGCTTAGATGTACACATCTATGAACACCTGAGTATATGTCTACCATCATTCTTGTTGCATGTGTCAATGTGAGAACAATACAGGCTGGCAAAGTAATCTGCTCCTGTGGAGTTGTTGCAATGCCACATGCACAGTGACTGAATGTCTCCTGACAGTGAAGGGACATAGCAAACCTCCTACCAGCAATAGAGCTTCTCCCATGGTGGGGGAGGATGAAATTTCTCTCTTTTTCTCCTTTTAAATGCAGTAAGTAAAGACTTTTGTCAGACTTTGCAGTATGAGAGACTGAAATCTAGTCTCTTTACCTGAAAACAGAAACAACATTTTTAAGGCATCATGGGTGGCAAAACAAATATGCCTTCATTAAAAAATGGCTAATGACATTCAGTACATGGTCACAAGAATAAAGACATAGCTTCAACTAATGCATTTATTTTTTTAATTAGACTGGAAGTACATACATTGTTAATTATGGGAGCTCAGATGGTTGATGGAGTCTTCCTAAACTGCATGATGTTTAAAAATAAATGTTCAACGATATACCAATTTTTTTTTTCCTGCCTGTAAGAAATATAATATATATAAAAGTCTTATGGAGATCCTGCAGTTGAATATTGAATATAACAGTGCTATAGTTTAGCCTAGTGCTTGTTATATATATCTTCCCAAATTAATCTTCTATATATCAAAAGGAAATCACTCAGCAAGAGATTTAGCCATCAATATGCCCTATAAGCACATAAAAACACCGAAAATTTGTACTGCAAATCCACTATATTGCACAATGTTATGTCCATGATAGAGATGTAAATGCAGCATTGGGTCATTCTGATACTAGCAAGTCTATGAACTACTGAATAAATAACTTTTCCCCTGCAGTACAATGATACATAAGCCTGTCTATCCTCAGACAAGAATGAAAAATACACATGCAAGAGAAGCTGAAATTTGACCTGGAAAGCTCATGCTCACCCTGTGTTTGACAAACCTCTTTTGTAGTGTATACAGCTCTACTACTGAAGTAACTCTCCTGAGGGAAGGATAGGGAAATTTAGTACTGTGATCTCTTAAATGGTGATGGAAAGTAATGATATCAATAAAGCTTCATGTTTCAGATATAACTTATCTTTCCATAGTCTCTAATGCATTGGCTTTGTCATATAATAAAATGATTGCAACTTTATGGATTATGAAGGAAACTGAATAATTCATATGAACGTCACTGAGACATTTTTCCCACTAGTTGTGGTCATCCAATCCTATTTTCTTCTGCCCTGCTATCAGACAATCATCAGCTAATGGATTAAAATATATGCAGTGGATTAAAATGATGATATTACAGACTGTTCACCCAGATTAAAACAAAATGTCTTTAAGGAGATCAAGGAATTACATACAAGATTAATAACCATGATGACAAGGAGGATAATGTGTTAGTACAAATATAGGGAGATAAACCTTCACTCATGCATGAACATGGCTAGAATAGCATGGCAGCCAGAAGTCATAACAGACATGCTCAAATTGTATTTTGAAGTGTGCTCCAAAACCACCCTTAAAACCAGATTTGTCTTATTCCCAGACAGTGAGCTGTGGCGTACAGGCACCAGGCACCACTGGAAGGTGGCTTTTGGAGTGCTAAAGGTGCCCAATGCCCAACCTTGCCACTAGACTTAATAGAACGTGTCACCCCATGTATGGGGGGAGGCAGCCCAGGGGGCACTTTCAAGATGCCCTTTCAAAGTGGTGGAGACCGAGACCCCCAGTCACATACTGGGATGGGGACTCGCGGCACAGGCATTGCACAGCCACCCTGCTGCCATGGCTGCAGGTGTGTGTGCAGAAGGGCTGGGGACAGCCTCTGCCTCTTGCCACTAACAAGAATAAAAGGCTGTTGGCTGTGCTGGCCAAATTATCTAAGTATTGATTAAAGAGATTTAGAACCCCATTAATCAGATGTGAATTGCCAACCTGGGGAATTTCTGAAGATGAAACAACTGAAGTGGAAAAGGTTTGATGTATCTTTGTAATACTCCTGTATCTAGATCTCTCTCTTCACAACAAAAGAGACCAATAAAATTCCTGAACATCATCACAGCCAGGGAAGCCAATTTCCCCCAGCTTTTTATCTTCTTTGGAACATAATATTCTACATAGCAAATTTAAGAACATCTTCTCCTGTCCAGTCCCTGATGTGTCAGGCTTGCTGGATAACAGGTATCAATAGGATCATACCGTCCATTCTGTTCAGTATTTTTACCTAAGACATGCAACATCATCACAGAATTACAGAATTGCCTAGATTACAAAAGACTTTTAAGATCATTTCTTACTTTTTTATAAATCACAAGTACACTACTTAGTTTAAGAGAGTATACCTTACCATGCAATCTGTATGCCACCACAAAAATCTTAATAAAGAGGATTCCTAGGAGCCGTATGATCGCAGTTACAGGTGTAACAGGAGATAGGATGGTTTCTTCACAAGGTGTCATAAGGTGAAACAGGTTTTTATCCCTACACTAGTTACTGAATCTGACAGAAAAGTGCACCCCAAGAGAAAAAAAAAATTAAAAAAAGATGTTAGTTGCTTTTAAGGGCCAGAGGGGTGGCAGCATGAAAAATAGGCACTTAACTTTAACACAATGATTCCTACTATCTTCTTGTTTGGAATCAAATTTTCCTCCCTTGTCTTTTCTCACTGATACCTCCTTTTCTTAAGCTACAAATATCTCATTTTTCTTCTCCCTTCAACCACAGAAGTCCCTCCTGCAACACAGCCAGCTGCAAACAGAGACCTGGCCTGGAACACTGGCATTTAGTTAACCAGGGAACTCTGTAAGGACAAAAGGTGGCACCAGTTGATTTAAATGCTTCCGAAAATACATAGTCTCAAAAATGAAGGTGTTCTGTGATTTTTCCTGTGTAAGAAGTGCCTCCTGCTTCCAAACCACTTCCTAGGGAAGGAGACCTTGTTGGCCTCCTGGGGCAGGTTCACAGCCTTTGCCTCCCTGTTTTGAAGATTTAGCCACGTAATCTGGCTGGAGATGTGGTTTTGGTATTAATCACTATTTGCAAGGAACTTCCTTAATTATTCTGGGCTAAATACCTGGCCTTATTTATAAAGCAAGTTTGTGTGTGGAGCCATTTACCTGGTTACACCACCACCTAATCAGCTCCCTCTCCTGTCTTTGGTTACCTTTACATCAGAGGGCAGTCTGTTCCCCAAGGGAAAAACCTAAAAAGCATTATGAGAAGAAGCATATTAAATACTGTGAGGTCTATAGTGTGGTGCTCAGCTATCTTCCACAGGAGGGAAGGCCAGAAAAGTTCTAAGGAGTGATCACAGCACTCAGTAAAAGCAGGAGAGGGGTTTTTCTCTTCCCCCCCCCTACCTCATCTTGTGCAGGCTTCACATCCCTGTCTGGTCAGGCGATGCTCGCTGCGTGACATGCATGAAGGCACACTCCCATCCCAGCAGCTTCTTATGGCTCCAGTGGGACTTGACCCTTTTTAAGGTGTCCTCCCTCTGCCCAGCAAAACCTGACACCAGTGTGACTAGACAGAGTATTTTCTGTAATTGGCCTTAGGGAAGCCCTTTTCTTTGCTCCACAGCCTGACAGACCAAAGTTGAAATCTACAGAAGGAGAACCTAATAATTGTTGTCCAAGAATGGAAACAGTTCCATCAGGAGAAAGCATGCAGGTCAGTTGCACATGCCCTTTATCATAACAACTGTAGTCATGAAAATATGTCCTGGCTTCAACCTTCTATCTCCATCTCCATGGATGATGTATCACGACTTCCCATATGGTAACTTCTCTTTCCTGAGCAAATCTTGCTGCATCTCTGTTGCATCCTGAGGGCAAACAACGGGACATAGAACTCTGATGTTATTTGCAGTGTTTTCTAAAAGTTTCTCTTTCTCTATTTTTTTTTTCCCCTGCACAACTTAACTGAACTTCAGGTCCCTACAAAGATCTCCCAGTAAAGGGAGTTCAAAGATGTGAATAGAGAAGTTGATCTTGAAAAAGGAGACCTGGGATCCTTCTTCACTCTTCACAGCAAGACAAGCATAGCAGGGCTATAATTTTGGGGATGGTTTTGGTCTGTGTCAGCATATTACCACAGTAATGTTGCTGTGGCATGGTCCCTGGCTGGGGGATCTCCTCCCACAGTGCTCTTCATCCTGCCTTCCAGCACAGCACTTTCATGTGGGCTTTCTGTGGGTACCAACAGGCAGCAGCTCCAAGTACCCTGAAATGATCCACTTGACAACAACACACTTCAGATATATAGCGCTTCCCTGAGAGGTATTTTAGCACAGTTAATTAGTAGTGTTCATTAGTAATAAATGCAAACCATAGAGATAAACTGTGGCATACATGGATAGGAGATATTTCATCCTCTATATGTTTCCCTAAAGAAAGTACATCTCTGTCATATCTGCTCACCAGTAGCTGTAACACGCTGTCCTCCTGTTCAAGGAAGCTTTAATTATTTAATGCCTGGGAAATTAAATATATGGTCTTATTCATTCTGATATTCTGCAGGCAGGTTTGATTTAGTAGGAAAGAGATAGCTGATTATTCTGCTGAGAAATTAAAATAGCTAACAGCAAAATTAATTAACTACTATATTAATGAAAAGTGGCTCTAAAATTAATCTGAAATCTAAATTGAAGTGTATGTGGATGGGTACTTGAATGAACATCAATTGTCAGGTTAAGCCTCAAGTGAGATAGGTGATTCTTCAACGTTTTTGATCAGTGGACACTTCCCTTTCTTTGACTGATGGGAAGATAAGTCTCCTTCCCTTTGTATAAACCCAGTTCTCCGGGTCAGGTCCTTAGGTGGTGAATCAGCCTTTCTGTGCATGGCATGCAGAGTGATGCCACTCAAATCAGCAAAATTAACTTGTTAATACACAAGGAAAACAGTGATTCAGAAGGAAATCCAGAGCCTCCAATCCCATATCCCAAACAGGACCACATGTGCACTGTGAATATGGATACCCACTTTATAAAGGTAATGCTGGCTTGAAAGCTGAAGCACTCCCATGCTTCTCTCACACATTGATTGCCTTAAACAACAACAACTATATTAATGACCAAAACCCAAAAACCAAAACCCAAAAACCAACCCTCCAAAATAACCAAAAACAATCAAAAAACAATCAAAAAACAATTGGACCAGGACCAGGTCCAGACTTTTCCCTGTTGACAGTTGCATGGGGTAACACAGATTTATGCAAATCAAGGATCAAGG
Source organism: Antrostomus carolinensis (assembly GCF_000700745.2). Classification (NCBI taxonomy): domain Eukaryota; kingdom Metazoa; phylum Chordata; class Aves; order Caprimulgiformes; family Caprimulgidae; genus Antrostomus; species Antrostomus carolinensis. The sequence goes on along the minus strand of NW_010328276.1, from coordinate 2,844 downwards.
CCAGATCCTTGTGTTTCCAGAAAGGTTGTGCTTGGAAACTGTCCGAGGTGAACAAAGTTATACCAATACATAGCTACTGCAAATGAAGACAGAGGGTTTAAGGAGCAAGACATGCATATCAGGAAGCCTGGGAGCTAGAAAATCTGCTAATTTGCTGTTCTTTTTGATTACAAAGGTTGTATTTCTGTCCTATTCTTTGCAATAATTGAAATCAACCGATTACATCTTGTGCTGAAAGCATTGGTTGGATTTTCCCAGCAAATTCCTGAGATTACAGGGGTTTTCTTTCTCAGCCTGCAGGAACTACCTCCCACACACCTTATAGACTGCAGAGAAAACTTTATGGCAGAAATAATGAAGAGAGCTATTCTTACAGATTACTTGAATTTCGAACAGTCCTAAGAGCTTACCACAGGGAAGCAATAACAGGGCACATCTGGATCTCTGTGTTTGTTAACGGAGAGCTTTCATTCAAAAATAAGCAATTACAATGTGTGTGTCTATGGGGGGGAGGGTGTTTTTTACATGTAGGGTTAAGGCTTTCTCAATAGACAAACAGGAGAGAGGTACACAGCCTAGAAAACTCTTCTGCAAGAGCTGCAGATTTATTTTTCTCTATCAAATATCTATGCCAGACTATTTTAGTGATTGATCAGAGACCAAGGCTAGGGAACATATTCCCTTCTGAGGAAAATAAAACAAAGATAATTTGTTTCTGGTTTATACTGAGATGGTTGCAAAGAGTAGCTGACTGGGGTTTGTTTCAGGTTCCCTTGAAGCTATGTGAGAACTTCAAGTTGCATCCAGGTGTGCTATACTGGCATGAAATCTTCTCCACAGAGACAAATAATGGGTATTTCTGTTACCCTAGTATGCAGGACAGACATAGGAATGAATGCCTGTCAATCATAGGAGTAGGTAACAAAAAGTAAGAATTTTTCCAGTTTACAATTATCTGTATATCTTAGAGGCTTTGATTGTCACGTAAGGTTAGTTTAGTCCTGTTAGGCATATGTATGTCATATCATAATGGCTTATATCTGTAAAAACATGCATCTCTCCCTGATGAGTGACCACAAGAAGCATAGGGAGAGGTGGACTGGCAGGAGAGACTTAACTCAAAGTTAACTCAAATCTTAACTCAAAGCTGGGGTGAGCTTGTGCCTTGTTTTCCACTTCTCTTTAGGAAATCCACCTGGGCTGCACAGGTTATGACACATAGTAAGACACCATGGCCTGACTGTGAATGTGACTTTGGTGTTTGTTACTAATACAGTTTTGTGTGGTTTGTTTCTTTTCACTGCAGTTGCAGTCACAAGCTCACTTGGACACCTCCTGGCAGACTGCCCCACAAGTCACACTGCAGGAGAGGCATCTGCATACAGGGATGCTGCCCATACAGTAAGTATGCTAGGGATAAACAGAGCCCTTACCTCGCAAGGATCTCAGTCAGGGCTCCCTGACAAGAGCTGAGTTCACAGGCAGTTCCTGAAAAGCAAGACTTGGTTATAGGCTGTGCTCTGCTGAGGATTGCATATCATTATGTTGGACCACGTCGCTACCCACTTTGTAGCCCATGAAAGCCTGACAGTCATCCCTCCTCTTAGTACAGAGCAGGTGGGAAGGCTCACCCAAATGCATGGCTGCAGATCTGCTGTGTCTTAGTAGAGATGGTTTCCCATCCACCACAGGCACTGAAGGAGGTGCCAGACCCACCTGCCTGCCCACAGGTCTCACAGCAGCATCACTCAGATGGAAGGACAACTAACACTGCACTGCACCAGCACAGCATGGCCCAGAAACCTCTAAAGGAGACAGTGTTAATTTTCCCTCCCACGGTCCCCCTGGATGGTGTGGGCACAAGAGTGTGGAAAAAGCTTTCAAAACTGTGACTTGTGATTTCCCCCAGAGAGGTTCACGCAGGAAAGTTAGGGACAAGGGAGGGAAGTGCACGAGAAGAGACACTTACCCAGACCTTGCAAACTGCTCTCCCCTGCAGTCTGGTAAATATCTCTCTCACATTCCCCCAGAACAGGGAGGATATGACATTTTATTTAGCATAAAGCCATCTGAAGGGCTGCTAGCACCTAATTTCTGCCCCACATGTCACACTTCTGCCTTTAGTTGTAGGGCTCAGCTGTGAACACAGAGATGAAGGATCTAAGTTCAGAAAGTAAGCTTCCCAGGGAGAGCCAAGTGATGGTTTCACATGATTGTTTCAGAGCTGGCCTTGTCATGCACCCCAAGAATAACTGTCTTGAGAGAAGGGAAGGGACTGCATGGGGAGTGGGAGGCTGGGATCAGGATAGCGCCTGGGAAGAGTGTGGGTGGGAAATGGTAGAGGAGGGACCTCTTCTGGCACCTTGGGCACCACTGGAAACCTCAACTTTAACTGATCTCTACAACAAAAATATGTGCAGTATTTCAGCACACAGCCCTTCCTGATGGACAAAGCAAGGAGAAGCACCT
>NW_010328276.1:0-348 GCF_000700745.2 Antrostomus carolinensis | reverse complement strand
TTTCATGTCCAGGCTGTGCCCGTGGTCAGGCCAGTGGGCAGGTATGGACTGCTTCTGGCCAGGAAGGAAACCAGTCATCCTTGTGTGAGTGGCCTGTTTCATTGCTGCATGCTGCAGAGAGCTGCTGTTCATGCATGAAAGACAGAGGCCTTTCTTCACCGAAGGGGAGAAAAGAGGAGACAGATACCCCGCAGGCTACAGTCTGGACTTTCATCCAGATAACACCGGGAGTCTTTGGAATAAAACTGATTATATTGTTTTCAAAACCATCAGCATTAATCACACATTACACACTTTATTCCCCATAGCTGTCTCTTTCCCCTTAATTCCTTTATTTTATTTTATTTT
>NW_010328275.1:39660-64829 GCF_000700745.2 Antrostomus carolinensis | reverse complement strand
GCTGGCTCATGTTGAGCTTCTCATCCACTATGATTCCCAAGTCTTTCAGAACTGGTCTCAAGCCACTCATCCCCCAGCCTGTATTTATGTTTGCGATTGCACCGACCCAGGTGCAGGACCTTGCATCTGGCCTTGTTGAAGTTCATGAGGTTGGCACAGGCCCACCTCTCAAGCCTATCAAGGTTCTTCTGGATGGCATCCCATCCCTCCAGTGTGTCAACCTCACCACACAGCTTGGTGTCGTTGGCAAACTTAAATGGAGTTATTCTCATCAGATTTGCATCAGGCACTATCTACTAACCCTTTGACTACCTTTATATAAAACAGTAGTAACCTGCTACAGACTTGAGATTTAAGCAATGTACTTTTACTTCTTTGTCCAGAAGAAGATCCCTATGTATTTTGGGAGGTGTGAAGTAAATGCTACCTTACCTGCCCTGTCTCTTGATTCAACCCTGTCAGGGACTGATTATTTCATCCTTGCAAAAGAAAACTCTGTGGGGGTTTGCGCTGCTTAAGCACAGCAGGGAGAGACCTGTAAAGACATAACGGCAGAAAATAATATTTGTCCTTTGCATTATCAATCCTACTGTGTGACAAAGACAGGTAGATCCTTCTGCCTCAGGGATTAGAAGGCAGCACAGGGAAAGACGACCATTTGCTCCTTTTTCCCCACAGTTATCCTTTCACTCTGTAGGTCTCCTACCTACTGAGATTTTTACCTTCCCTCACATTCAAAGTTCCTTCTGTCTGAGTATTTGTGCACTTTTCCTTTTCACAAAATCTTCTTTATCCACATTTGGAAAAGCACACATGAAAGGAATAAACTTGGAAAATATGAAGCAAGAGTTCCACTCAGTAAACTTATTTTTCTTAACAAAACTAACTTCCTTATAGAAAATGTATTGTTCTTTATAGCTAAGGTAAATGCACACTTCTTATCAGGACTGTAAGAAATGCACTAAAGAAGCTGATAAGGAGCATTTTAAGCTTTGGAAACAGGATATATTGCAGAAATAGTAAACATTTTTTTAAAATAGCATCATGTAACTTTAGGAAAAAAGAAATTATAAAAATGAGAGAAAACTTTCAAAATCGATTGCAAATATTTGAAAAAAAGTGGCCCCAAAAGACTGAAAATTTGGGAAAAGATTTTACAATAAACTTTTGGAAATACCGATTTTGACCAATCCAGAATAAAAGAAAACTCCAATCAGAATGGAATGTCACTCAGAAGAGAAATAACTAGTTCCATTACCAAAAAAAAAAAAAAAAAAAAGCAGTGAAATCCTTTGGAAATCTGACAACACTTAAAATGGCTCTCCTATAAAGATTAAATTATCTGGTACACATCCTTCATCCTTCATTGAAGTTGACAGAAGAATGCTGATGTTCAAAGAAGGAGAATTTAACCCCAAATATATTTGCACTAGAGTCTAATTATGAATATGAAAGCAATATTTTAACAACAAGCTTTTTTTAATTGAGAAAGTTTTACATTTATGCTACAGAAGAGGGTCTCTAGAAGGCTATATACCCTAATTAAAGGCCTGTCATGGTTTAATCTGGCAGACCACTAAAATACACACAGCTACTCGCTCACCCTCCTCCCCAGCTGCCAGGGAATGGGGAGAAAATTGGAGGGATAAGGGTAAGAGGACTTAAAGGTTGAGATAAAAACAATTTAATAATTGAAATAAAATTAAATAATAATGGTAACACTAACTAAGATAACAATAATAGTAATAATAATAGTAACGGTGGAATATATAAATGAGTGAAATTGCACAATGCAATTTCTCACCAGTCACTGAACAAGGCCCAGCTCGTTGCCAGTTAGTGATCCCAGAGCAAGAGAGAGATCCTGAAACTTCAATCCCAGAAAAGCAAAAAGTCGCATTTTCCAGCCAACCATAATTTATATACTGAACATGACATTATATGACATGGAGCAGCCCATTGGCCAATTTTGAGTCTACCACTTTAGCTATTCTTCTATCCAGTTTGCACAAATCCTTCTAGCTAATCCCACACTAGCCAAACACGAGAAGTTGAAAAGTCCTTGATTTCTTAGCAACAACTAAAAACATCAGTCTGCTATCAACATTTTTCTCATACTAAATCCAAAACATAGTACTATTCTAGCTACTAAGAAGAAAATTATTGCTATACCAGTCGAAACTGGGACAAGGCCACAGAGATAAGTAATCCATTCTGCCTCTACTGGAGGTGAAACATCCTACGCATGCCACAATATAATTTCCATCATTATCATTACTGCTCATAACCAACTTCTGTGATCTTGTGATATAATTAATGTAGATGGAGTTACGTACACATAAAACAGGAATAGCTCTTTTCAAGATATCTTTGATCCTACTCTTAATTAAACCCTGCACATCCAAGTGTAGGATAGAACAGGCTTTCAGAAACATTTGCATAAAGGTCTCCAACTCTGTTGTATGTTTCCTCCACAGCTTTCAGAGGACTAAACTCATTTTTCACTTTTTGAAATCAGTGCCGTTTGTGACCAGGTTACACTGAAATTTTGGACATCGCTTCACAAAGCCATTTAGAATAGTAAAATATTATTATGTGTCTTTTTTAGGTCACTGTGGTGATTTTTCACACATTTCAGCATGTCACACATCTGTGGTAGCTCTTAATCTATTTTTTTTTTTGCATACATTTTTGACAGTTTTCTGTAATTGTTCCACTCTGACTCCTTTGCTGTCTGCTTTGACGCTGCTGCGACAGCAACAACCACCGATCATGTCTGATATGTACAGTACAGCGGCTGAAACATGTCTCAAGTCACTGCTATGGAAGCTTTTATGAGTATTTTACAAGTACCTGGAACTTATTTTGTTTTACTTGAAGAACATAAGCTTTTATTGCATTTTTATATTCCTTATGTTATGAATCTCTTTTTTGTTATACTATAGAATGGACAGAAGCTACCCAGATATATGTACTTCATAAACAAATTAACATGCATACAATTCCACATAGACAGGTTCTTAATAGAAAACCACCAGGCAATGTTCCTTGCATGACCTGAAGATTTATAAACATAAAGAATAAAATGCATGTGACCAGATAGGCAGCCTATTGAGAGCTACCTTACCTGTGCACTGGTAGGTTAGGGCAAATGTTCTATGGGTCTACCTGAGATGGCCTCCTTGGAAATGCAGCTCTGGAATTACAGCAAAAAAGATGCTAAATAACACAAAGAAAAAACAAAGGATTTCTACCTGCTGAAGTGTCCTGTCATTTGTAACATAACCCCACAGGCAGAAAGAGTAGCTTGTCATTTTTTCACTTTTTTGTGGATGAAATGTGGTCCTTTTCAGAGACCCTACCAATCTACCTGCATATTACTTATCTCTAGCACTGATCCTCAGATCTGGGCTTATGTGGATTTAAACAATGTGGCAGCCTTTTACCAGAACTCTGTTTGGGAACAATGACCTTCTGTTGTGGAACTTTTTTTTTTCCCCATAGGTATTTCCATTATATTTTATTATAGATATTATTGAAGATAGTAGATAAAAAAGCCTATGCTACAGGTGTCACATCAGCCTTATTACTGGCCTATGATTTGTCAGGAGGGTCTTTACATTATCAGTTACAACACCTTTGTTCATCGTCTTAATGCTTCATATTTGCAAAGTGCATAAACTCTTTTGTGCCAGAATAAACAGTTTGATAATGTGAGTAAGCAAAAAACCACCAGAAACACACCGGCGCTTGACAGATGCATGGGACAAACTGCTGGGTTCCACAGAGTGTGTTTATCCAGTGTGCTGGCAGGAAGTTTTCTTTTGCCAATGTAAAAGGACTACTGATCACTGCTCTTGTAGAAGGGGGATGGTTCCTTGTTGTGCCACATCCTTTTATCATTTCTGGCACTGATTTCTGTGGCAAGAAATGCCACTGAGACAAGAACAGTTACACTAGAGCCAGTTGTTGCTGTTACTTAATTAGATTCTCATTCTGCCCGTTAAATTCCAGTAATGTTTCCTGTTTGTTTTCATTAAATTAGATATTTTCTTCTGTACAGAATCCACTAAATTATGTTGAAATGCAACATTTACGTATCCACAGAGGAGGACCAGAATATGTTATCGGCTCTAAAGCAGTGCAGTAAGATGGCAGCAAGACTGATGAAACAGACTAGTCCCTCCCTTTCCCACATGTCTACAGCCCTACAAAAACCACAGCAATGTTCCATGTATAACAGGTCAATACAGCTGCAGCCCTCAATACTGCTTGCACTCTAGAAGAGACTAAATGCATCAACCACCTCTCATCCTACAGCCTGGCCATAAAATGCAGCTGAGGTTAATACAATTTCTGCAGCCTTCTCTTGGTAAAATTTTGGCTTTGATGCAAGTTTTAGGTTTTGGCCTATTTTACCATTATAACAGAGCTTTTAGAATTCCTGTTGTATGGTAAATGTTGATTAATAAGTTGCCTAAAAAAACGAAGAACTGAACCCATATTTAAAACCCGCAGTTAATTAGATTCAGAGACTAACATGTAAATAATGTCATGTAGGTTTCTAGTGGTAACATAAAACAACCCTCACTTTATTCAAACAATTACATTTTCTGGACACAGCAATTAATGTAGGCGATTTCAAGATATGTGACTTTAATTTTAAACAAACAAACAAACCCTACAAACAACAACTACCAATTAAGGATAGATATTAAACCTGCATGAAAGAAAGAGAAAGTGAGAGAAAGTCCTTTGATTTCTTAGGATTATTCATCTTTAAATCACCTTCTGTTCAAAATCAAGAGAACTATTTCTCTTCTGAAAGCCTGGAAAAGTTACTGGGCATTTTGGCCCTATTTTTACCTAGTCAGGAGGTACACTGATTAGTGTCATGCCCTGAGTCTGAGTTAATTAGAATATTGAGAGTAAAGTCATTAGAAACAGAGGACTTATGAGCCAAAAATCTTCAAAATATCATCAGCATCCAGGAGGGACGCTCAGATAGGGAAGTTTTGTAATGACAGTTTTGTGACTGAGAGCCCCAAAGAAGCTTTCTGTGAGAAATATATTAGGGATGACCCTAGTTTATCTTTTAATTCTGTAAAATTCACTGGGAGTTTCAGTTGAATAAGAGTTAAATATTGCACAAACAATTTCTAGTCTCAGTAAAAGAAAGCATCAGAATTCATAGCAGCTTTAAACCAAAGAGTGCATTTATATCTGTGTATATTTGCTTGCATAATGACAAATGGTTTTCCCTGTAGTCAGTGGCTGAAAAAAACCCCAGCATTTAGTTTTACATAATGCCTGTGGAGTCTAAGTATTCTCAAGTTCTTTTTCAGATTGTAGATCATGATACCTGCTAAGAGAGAGGTTTTCAAATACAACATCTTCTAACACATGCTTTTAAAACCAAATCTTTCTTGAAGCAATTACCAGTTTTGACTGTATGAAAACTTAACATAGAAGACAATTAAAGTGACAAGAAATGTTTATTTATTTATTTTTAGCAATGGGTACATTTGTTTTAAGCAGTCCCCATTTTGAAATACAGACTACTTCTGCTCCATGAGTTTACAACTTTTTTTTTATTATTATCAAATCACCTACTGTTGCCTGCACAGTCTATTGCTATAATCAGTTCTAGTATTTTCCTGGTTTAGTTCTGTTTTCCTGTGTTTCTGCTTCTCTTTCCTCCCTGGCTTCATCTTCCAAGTAGGTGACAGATGTATTTTCACCAAAGCAAGACAAGAAGCAGCCATCAGAGACAGCTTGTTGTAAGCAAACAGCAAAAAACTCTGCTGCTGTAGGACTGAGAGATGCTCAGCTGTTGTGACAGAAGAACCTTCCTGGACCACACGAAAGAGCTCTGAGCATGAATCCTGACGCTCTACTCCCTGATGTCTTGCACTACTGTTAAAAAATGTTGCACAAATGTAATGCAAAGTGCCACCAGCTGTGGATCCCCTACCTTGAGGCTGGGGGTGGGGGGAGGACCATGGCCACCTTTGACAAACTGCCTTGCATAGATACACACTCTATACCTGTAATGAAGCAACATAGGGGCAGTTGCAGGAGTCCTTGTATATGCCCAAGTAATTTTCACAGTCTCTCAGATGGACAGTAGCTTCTGTTTTCCCAAACAATAGTGCTGGTTAGGTTACAAGAAGTGATAATAAAAGGATTTGCTTTTACTTCATGATTTTATGCTGGAATTGTATCATTTTGGACAGTATTTCTTCCCCAGATGTCACTAGTTTAATTTTATTAAGAGAATAGCAATTAAGAGAATAGCGCCTATTCCAGTGAAATCTGCTGAGATAAAGCAATTATGTAATGCAGAGGTTCTGCAAGCCTGATCCATACATTGCTGATCCATAATTTGTGCTCTACATGTCTGAATTCATTTTAGCACTCTGAGAGCCAGCTTATTTTATTTAGCTTCTGGTTAACACATTTAATAGAGATAACTGAAAGCTAGAAGTGCATGCGTTTCAAGTTCTTTCAAGTTTCATGAACATAAAAATAGGAAGATGTCCAAAAGAGGTGCATATGTCACTTTTATGGCACAACGGTGCTGTTTTCAAAGCAAATTGGGTGTCTAGTAAAATGTGCAAGTGATGACACAGAATTAGACTGCTGTATACACTTAACAAATGTCATGGGTCACCAGGGACAAAGCTGTCCACTTTTTTTACCTTACTCAGCTGAACACAGGCTGCTCATATTGAGGTTTTTACCCTGTGAAGTGGATTATTTCCAGGCTTTTCACCTGCAAACCAAATCCAAGCAGGAAGGAAGGAGGTAAAAGAGATCCAAAGGTGTAAGATCTGCCTCTCCCTTCCCCAGGAGAGCTAATGAATTGCACAAATACTTTGCATTGAGAAAGGGTGCTGCAAATTTGGCTTAGATGCACAAAAGTCTGACTGCCCAAAGCCTAAGACAACAGCCCTGCTGAGGGCTGGTCAGCGAGGTACGTGTAGGCAACTAGAAATAGATACCAGCTAAAAGCTGAGTCAGAATAACTGACTGAGACAAAATAGCTGTAGAAATAGAGCTTCTGGGTAATATTTCAAAGCAAAGCACCAGTTTTCATCAGTATAGGATGTCATAGAGGAAGTACTGGAAGCTTGCGCCAGAGGTTTAGATTAGATATTAGGAAAAATTTCTTCATGGAAAGGGCTGCCAAGCACTGGAACAGTCTGTCCAGGGAAGCAGTTGATTCATGATCCCAGGAAGTATTTTAAAAGACATGTAGAGATGGCACTTAGGGACATGGTTTAGTGGTGGAGTTGGCAGTGTTAGGTTAATGGTTGGACTTAGTGATCTTAAAGGTCTTTTGCAACCAAAATGATTCTGTAGACTCCAAACTTCTGCTGATGGCTTGAAAACCTGCCACACCTGCAAACAAACTATTCAAGTTGAAGACCCATTGTGACTGCTACCTCCTATGAAATCAACAGTGCTTTACACATCCAGTTGAAGAAAGATTGTGATAGATGTTATTACCAGAGTACTGAAATAATGGTCCAAAACCTAGGGAGAATTCACAATCACTATTGACATTTCCAGATATATCTTTTTCCTAAATTAATCTGAATGATTCCTGAAATTCCAGTTAAAGATTTGCAGCTTTCGGTAGTTAACACAGTCCTATAGCACTGATGAGCAATGAGATATTTGGACTGAACTTTTCATAAATATTGCATGAAATTTCACAACTTTACATTCCACCAATAAAGGAAAGCACCTTTTAAAGCAATATATTGTTCATGCACCACAACTGCATTTAATAGTTTTCTGCTGTATTGCTTCTGGTTCATTAACATTCATACTGTTGTCTGCCACCTCGTTTGTTTCAGTGTTTGCTTTGAATATGCCTTGATGAAATAGTTTCACACTGTGCTTGCTCTGGCTCATCTGCTGTTTCTATCTGACTAATGTTTTTACTCTATGTGTACATTTTATATATTTATGTAGATTCTGTGCTGACTTATGCACATCCATACATCCATGCACACAGTTACCTTTTGGGGCAAAATAAGACAATCTAATTCAGTCTTGTGAATGATCTTTCCTAAGAATAATAGAATCGAGTATTCTTTTGTCACAAGCAATATTTATTGATAATTAACATGTAAAAAATCTTCCTTCCCCCCAGATAGATTTTTTTTTTTTTTTTTTTTGCTTAGTTCTAAACCATCTATTCAGGGCTTGACCCAAAGCTAAAATGAAATTGATCCTCCACCTCAGTACCTGTCAGAGCAGTCCTGGAGATCTAGTCCCATGAAACACAAAAGTCTGATTTGCAAGCAATTTTTTGGAGGCTTACATCAAGCAGAAGACTTGATCTTGTTTAGCTTAAATGGAACAGAGTTATCAAACTGAACAATTTCAATCAGAAGGTGCTATCTTGCAATCTCCAATGATACCATAGACAATAAGTTATGCTGTAAACACAGGGAATACATGACAATTTCTCTAGCAAAGTCCTTTTACTTTACATAGTTTAAAGGTATCAGGATTTTCTTACAGCCTGCAGCTACACTCTTTCTTGCTCTTCATGCATCAAAGTGTCTTAAGAAAGGAAGAGATAATGCTCTCCTAACTTATACAAACATCCAGATCCTGACATTCATTTACAGCTGCCTTGTGTTGCTTTGCAGGAAAAAAGTGGAACATAAAAAAAGCTTAAGTGATAAGAATTCTCCATGCACACAGAAACCCCTCACTAGCACTGACACAGCATATTGGCTTCTTCATCACCCTTCAACTAGCTCTATTTGTGCCGTCAACGACAAGAAGCGTATCAATGACAAAAAAAAAAAAAATTGTTAGTTTCTATCCCTTTTGCTCAGACTCTTAAATAGCATGCAACCCAAAGAAGCAATTTAGAACTGAAATTTCAATTCTTCTTTATAAGATTTTTTATATCAACTGAGGAAAGCGAGCATCAAATCTTTCAGATATTCTGCCTCGATAAACCAAGTGTATTTAAAATTAAAAAAAGTAATCTGCCCATCTACATCCCACTGTTCTGAACTGGTTCATATTAAAAGCACTGTATGAGGGTCTAAGTGTCTAGAAGGACATTTAAGATAGCTAGCACAGTATCAGTGGCAAAACTGGTAAAATGTTAGTTTAGATTAAGGGAAGAACTAAGATTAAGAGTCTGTGTAAATCAGATGTTTTCAAATAAACTGAGCTTTGTTCTAGAATACCTTGAGAATAGTCATTTCAGGACACTTGATACTTATTTCTGAGAATCTGTGGAGGATGGGCGAGTGAGGTACTAGAAGACAGAAAAAAGGTAAACATGGTGGGTATCTTTACAAAAGAGAAGAGTGAAGATTAGGGAAAAGGAACAAGGAAATTATTGACTAGTCAGAAAAACCACAATTCTTGAAAAAAATCTAAGAACAAATAATCAAAATATTTGTAGACTGCTGCAATGGGTTAACATTGGCCATCAGCCAGATGCCTACCCAGCCACTCTTTCATTTCCCCTCTTCAACAGGGCAGCAAGAGAAAACAAGATGGTTGGTATCATGAGTCAAGAGAGAGACAAGATCACTTACCAGTTACCATCATGTGCAAAACTGACTCAACTTGGGAAAAATTATTTTAATTTATTGTCAATTAAAATGTATTTGGACATTGAGACAAAGACAAAAAGAACACAACACCTTCCCCCCACTCCGTCCCTTTTCCCAGGCTCTACTTCACTCCTTCATTCCTGAATGGGGTCTCTTCCCCCCCGGGGCCGCAGGGGCATCTCTGCCGGGGCACCTGGAGCCCCTCTTCCCCTCCTCCCGCTCTCCCCTCGGGGCTGGCAGGGTTGTTTCTTACCCCATTTCCCTCAGCCCTGGCTGCCGGGCAGCGTTTTGCCCTTTCTGACACAGGCTTTCCCCGAGGCCCCCACCCGCCCGTGGCTGAGGGGCTCAGCTCTGCCCTGCGCTGGGGCACTTGGAGCCAGATGGGACCGGCTGTGTCCAGAGCGGGGCAGCCCTGGCAGACCCCACCACCAACACCGAGGCACAAGATGAGTCCTGAAGCTATGGAAAGATAACAAGGGAACTGGTGATAGCCAATGCGGATTCGACAAGAATATATGATGTCAAACAAGTCTAATTTTCTTATACAACAGATAATTTGGTTTGTAAATAAAGAAGAAGCGGTAGGTGTCATATCTTGCTATCATTTAGGCTTTTGACATAGTCTTATGTGATAATCCCAAAACCAAGCTAGGAAAATATGGAAGATTTAACAGATAAAGTCTATTTGAACAGCTGTAAGAGAACCTTAATTGCTAGGAAATTGACAAAATGCAAGGATACATCAGGCAGGGTACAGAATGGATCTGTTCTTGTTCTGTGAAACATTTTTATTAACGGCCAAAATGAGGGAATAGAAAGCATGTCTGTTTAACTTACAGACACACAAAAAGCTAGCAGGGACAGTGAGTGTAGCAGAGACCAGGATTATAATTCTAAATTATTTTGCCAAACTGAAGAAATTGTCTGAAAAAGAAAAAGATTAAACTAAATGAGGGAACCACTATAGAAATACAACGTGAGGAAGAGCTATCTGGGAAATGTTCCTTCTGATAAGAGTTCAGGGTCTGCAGGGGAACACCACACAAGTTAAAAAGTCCCTGCAAAACAAAAACCTTTCTTTCAACCAAAGTTGGGATTGGAATTATTTTCTAGTGTATGGTGTTTAAGCAACCTCAGCAGTCCTTTCATTCAGTTCAGCCAGTAAACTGTCCTGTTTGGGGACTACACATCAAGAAAGAGGTGAATCTGACAACAACAACAACAAAAATCCAGAAGACTGAAACATCAAAGGTCTAGAAAACATTACCCAAGAAAGGCTGAAAGAATTAACACTGTTAGGCTAATGAAAACAAAGTGGAGGCTGACAGAGCTGAGGAAACAGACGTGAGGCATCAGAACAGACTTCAGCTGTGCAAAAGTCAAAAGCAAAGAGGAAAGTTATCAGTTGCTTTTCATGTTCATTTATGGCATAAGAACTATGGAGCTTGAACAGCAACAAAGAAGATGTTGGTGAGCCACTGGAGAACCAGTAAGACAAAGAAAGCCATGGAATAGGATGCTCATGAGAGCTGAGGAACCTCTGTCACTGGAAGGCTTTAAAAGCAACTTACATAATCATCTATTACAAAAGACATACTGCCTGCTTTCACTCTAAAGTCAGAGGATGGATTACATACAACCCCTGATTTCTACATTTTTTGCTATTCTTTCATTTAAGATCAAGTGCTAGTAAAAAAATCCCTACCTATTCTTCTTCTCTTCTTCCCATAGACAAGAAAAGACATGAGAGCTTATTTTCTACTACTAAATACTCAGTTCCTTTTATCCAATGTTCACACTACCAACCTGTGAAATAAGGTAAGATTAAACAAGTGTTTTCTGAAATGAGGCAGAAGAATGCTGAATTATAGAGGATCAGGTATGAATAAAGTAGAAAACATAACAGTAGAAAGCATGGCAGCATAGGAAGTTCCAGATCTTTTGGTCTAAATCCAAGACCATATCATTTCCTTCAGCTAGATTTTTATAAGACCTTAGTTCACCTACACATATAAAATAAGACAATCCAAATCTTCTACACCAATTTCTGTAATTATATCACCTCACACTATGAAAGCAAAAAAGCAGATTATATTGATAGCAGTTAACTTAATCGAGGCCAGGTTTTCACTTAGTTAGAAGAAGGCAACAAATCCTGACAAAATTCTCCTTTGAACCTTTAGGGTAAGGAGGACTTTCCTCTGCAGAGCACAAAAAATATGAAGAGACATGAAGAATAATTAATTGGAATCTCTAATAAACAGCAGAGCCTAAGAGATAACTTTGTGTCATCCAGAAATGTTCTCAGGAAGTGACATAGTCTCAAATGAAAGTCCAGATGTCGGTTAATCGCAATTCAGGCAACCTTGAAGCTAAACAGAAAGCGACATGGAGATGTGAACTTTCTGCAAAATGTCCCTGTAGGATTAAAAGGGTAAAGCATTTTGAATGAAGATAAGTAGGACAAGAAGTTTGCCACATCACATGTTTTCCCATTTAGGAACTGACAAGACAAACCACAAGCAGTTGCCTTGAGCACTACTTTATATTCAGGGTGTGAAGTTAAGTAAGGAAAAGGAAGTGCAAAGAGAGACATGGTGTAATGTGTAATGTTGGAAATTATTGGGACTATCTGAAGTGAGTTAATTCATCAGATAGGAAACTAGGAATATTGGGGTAGAGAGCTGAGTATCAAACCATATTTTATCCTTTTTTAAAAAAACATTAAGGTAAAAGCTGTAAATTTTCTTTTATGTTCAAGCACAATCTGAAGATTAGAGATAGCTGATAGATTCTGTGAAAGCTCATGCTCAAAACAGTATGTTTGAGCAAAAGAATTGCCATGTTTAATTATATCACTGTTCCACCTAATTTGGTATCTTTTCTTCAAAACTTACTAGTACCTCAAAATGTGTCAGAGCAAAGCATGAGGAGCACCTTATAAGATTACTCTGCCCTTAGGGAACATGTCTTGCCAACCCCTGTTATGTAGTAGCTAGCTTATGTCCTGAATCATGAGGGTTTATATCCCACATAAATTTTCTATCCAGTCTAATATAACTGTTCTCCTTATTCACAGAAATGTTTATTTCTGATACTATATCTTGTGGTAATGAATTAAGTATGCCAGTTAGTCATTGTACTAAAGGGAAATTAATTTTATTGGTTTTAAATTTGTTTCCTTCCAAATTAATTGAATCTCCTTTTGTTCCTCTCAGATACAGTGACACAGTGCATGTTAAAATTAGTCATTATTTTATGTATTACTATCAGTGTTCTCTCTTATTACTAGTCTTTTCAATGTCATCTCACAAGATTATTTTCTATGCTTCCCATGTGAAAACAAAGTGTTACAGATTCCAGTTTTCAAAAGACATACTTTTAATTTGTACCCATGTTTTACAACGTATGAGCAAATGCTTCCAAAACAATAGAACTTGTGTGCCTCAGCAATTTGGGATGCCTGGTCCTCTTGTAGTTAAAAAAATAGAAATCAGGTGTTATTTTTTATGTACCTAAAACTGAGATACAAGTTCAAAAATCAAGTTGTAAATGTGGAAACTTCATTCAATAAACTGCTCTTGAAAAGGTATTGTTTTCATGACGTGCATTTTCATTAGATCTTTCCATAGTTTGTCTATTAACTTTACTGTACTACATAGGCTTAGAGGATGAAGGTGGAAATAAGTGTGCTTGATTTATCCAAGTGTTTGCACCTTTGGTAGCATTCATGCCAGACCAACAATGCTACAGAAGTTGCAAGAATGGAAAGCCTGTTCAGAAAGGAACACAGAGAAAGTGAAATGAAGTCAGACAGGAGCTGTTTGGGATAAGTGCTGAAAAACTAAGAGTCACTTGGAAAGAGCTATCTGTCTTCCAAAAAAAATGCTAGAAAGGTGTAGGAACTGATGATAGAGATAACCAAGACAAGGGAGCACTGGGGGATCAACTGCAATGGAGGTATATTGGCACAGAGTCTAAATGGTGGTAGCAGGGCCAAAAGCAACAGGGAAAATTTACAAAAAAATTTGCAAGTTCTCACAAACCTCAAGGCTTCCTAAAGGTAATAAATAGCCCTGAGACTTTTTGCATGTATGATGTATATTTTGATATCTCAATGGAAGACATCAAGAGATATCCTGATTAATCAAGAGATCTTCCATGGAATTTTTCCCAATCACCATGCCCCAAGCCACAGTAATAGGAGCAGAGCTGGGCTGACGCTCAAGAGTGCTGACTAGCAGCCTCTGACTTCAGTTTTTAGGAGTGGCAGTAAAGCTAAAGGTCAAGTATTGTATTTTGTTAGCAGCCTAGTGTATAAAAACATTGGATGTGCCCTATTTTGTTGTGTTCACATTATCAAACATATAAAATATGCTGTGATGGATGACTCCTAGATTAATTTATTCTCAAATGTTTTTCATTCTTATACTGCCTTCCGTAAATAGTAGTGAAATAGCCCATGAAAACTTAATACTTTAATATGCAGCAAATAGTTACTTTACCCTGACCTTTCACTATAAAATCTTTTGGGATTGTCCAGCTGCTTGGCACCATCTCCTTTGCATGCTTATGCCACAGTAGGTCAAACTACTCCCTTCAGATGATATTAATCTGTTTCTAATATTGTTTCTTCAGACAAAAATGTATCACAAGGATTGGATTCAAGTTTGCACCAGGCCCTCCTTCTGTGATCTGAAAGAGCAAAGGAGCCCGAGACTGGACCTTAAGTCTATTCATACCCACTACATGGTCCTGTCACATAATTTTATTAACGTAAATAGGCCATAATGTCAATAGAAATCAGGCCCAGCAATGTAAGGCCTAAATTTTCTTTAGTCCATGATTTCAAATTCAAAAAATAATCCAATGTTCTCTGTGAAAACTGAACCAAAATTAAGATATTATTTAAAGGAGCCAAGCAGATTTGGAAGTAAAGGCAACTGAATGTGAGGAAATCAAGTTTACTTGATCAAATGACAAGCAGAACAAAATCAAACTATGCACTCTACTAAAACATTATTTTAATAACAAAAGGACAAATCCCAGTCTTCCATGTTTCCTATGGGTTTTATTAAAGTAACATATTCAGCAGCTAACTTCCTAGCCCCAGGAAGGAACTAAACTCATCTCTTCCTCTACCTTACTTTTCAGTTTTGATGGATTGTTATATGAAATGAGAGAAGCATCTAAAAGGGGACTGGAATTATCAAGATCTTTGTGATTTGATTATGGACACTTTCACCTCTGGCTGACGAGCTTATTTCCTGTGAAGGTCAAGGAAACTGAGGCCTCAATTCTCCATGTTTGGCATAATACGGAGCACATGATTATGTTCTTTGGCTTCATTATTATGCAGCTGCTAAAATTCTTCCCTAAACTGAAGCTAGAAGGTCTTAATTCTTTCACAGCTGGTACAAAATATATCGCGTGTCTCACTATTTCCTATTGCATGCAGACCAGCAACTGAAAATGACCATCAAAATGGATAAGCCATGGCACCTTTATCTTATTGGGCAATGATTAGATTACCCAGAACAGTTTGCTAGACCTTTAACACCAACTTACAGTTCAGCACTGACAGAAGAAGAGATGATATCAGACACTCAAAAATACATAAACAAAAAGAAGTGTGGATTGAAAATGACACCTTGTTCAGACTCCAGAAAAAAAATAGTCCCTATCACTTTGGTTAAATTTAGAGGCAGGTTATGAGCTGATAACTGATTAGATAATCTAGTTCCAGTCAATTTGTGTCAGTTACAATTTACATTTATAGAATATCTTCAAAATACATGATCTTACTCTCTGCCTAACATAAACACTTAAGAAATCAGTGAGGTCTGGTCTTAATGTCTTATGTAGAATTTTATATATGAAAAAAAAAGAAGAAAGTAAACTCAACAATATAGATTATGCTAAATGGACTTGAGATAACAATAAAATATACATTCTTCTTAGAATAAAGCTCATCCTTGGTAACTGAGCTAAGAAGGACTTGAATACCATTCTTTGGTGATATAGCAGTCTCTCTCCTGTTAAAAACATATGGGTTTAAAACACTTTAAATTTTAATATGTCAGGCACCAAGCTTTAAATTAAGAATGAACCAGTTATTTTGTATAATTCAAGAAAGGGCATCTATCTTGCTAAATTTTCAAATTTTTCACAACTCTCAGTTTGCCATGCTAAAGAAATATTGTACATTATCACTTCATCTATCATATATTATTACAGATAAAGTTGCACATGACTTTTAAAGGATAAAGCCTGTGTGCTGCCAACATTCTTTGAAAGTTACTCCAGAAGCAGAAAAAAGCTCAGTGAAAAGGACAAGGATAAAATAGAAGCAGAGGAAAGAAGAAACAAAAAGAAAGAGGAGTTGAAGCAGTCTGCTTCTCATTAATGAGATTAATCCATATGTTTGTCTCTGATTTGCCATGTTTTCTGTTCTTTGTGTGGGATTTTTTGTTGCTTATCTTTGTTTTGTTGGGTTTTTTTTATAATTCTGCATAATCCTTCTCTTGTTTCTTTTTCTTTTGCACTGCAG
This sequence comes from Antrostomus carolinensis, assembly GCF_000700745.2. Taxonomy (NCBI): domain Eukaryota; kingdom Metazoa; phylum Chordata; class Aves; order Caprimulgiformes; family Caprimulgidae; genus Antrostomus; species Antrostomus carolinensis. The sequence goes on along the minus strand of NW_010328275.1, from coordinate 48,680 downwards.
AAAACATCACCATGCTATTTCATATGCAAAGTGATTAGATTATCCTAAGGTTGTGTCTGGGAGACTGGCTGAACACTACGGAACACCGGAAGTTGCAGGCTGCTCCGGTGTCTTTTTTACGCAGCAAGACATTGGTGTCAGAATATCTTGACTGGATGTGGCCACTGAGAACCAAACATTTCCTGACCTCAGGCTGCACTTTTGTTGTCTTTACAGGGGAAGGGGTGGGGAGAAGTCTGTCCCAAGAGCTTTTAGTTTCTTCAAATAAAGTTCAAAACTGAGATCAACGCAATAGGAGAACAAGTGTTACTTTTTATGCTTACCTGATTGCTGCAAGCTGAAAACACACACAAAACCTGTATTCACACTATTTTGGGCAGATACATGGGCTCTAGCAATTTCCAAAAAGGTATGACCACCATGCTTTATAAGAAAAAGATACACCAGGCTTCTTTTCTGGGCCATAGGAATATTTTTCTGCATTTAAGCCCAATAACCATTTGGGGGTCCATACATATTCATAATTAACTGGGAACTATTTCTTGCTTAGCAAGAGTAATGTTTCTGCTTAAAGCAGTCTTCTGTGCAATTGATATTACTACCACCTCACTGTTCCCCGAGGATCACAGTTCAAGGAAGCAACTCAGAGGAAATAAAAAGGTAAGAAGGTGATTATTTATCTGGCACTACTAAGATAATTTGGCATAATGAAAAAAAAAAAAGAAAGTAACTTTAGCAAAAAGTTTTCTAAGCACCTGTTTATTCTTCTGTTAATTAAAATCCACAATTGCCAGAGTAATTTTTGCATCACATATATATGAGGCTTCAGAAGCAAATGACACATTTTGCAAAGAAAAATGCAAAACAAAAACCTTGCCAGTAAATTCAGAAACATAACTTGTTTTAGAGTTTCTAGATGAACACAGCACATATAAGGATGCCACAAGAATCAGGATCAAAGTGTCCGAGCTTTGTCCAAGTGAGTATTATGCAACGGCAAACAGCCTAGGCCTAGGATTGTGTACTGATTCTGAACTGGTGAGACTTTTGTACTGAATACAAGTTGGAAAAATAAACAAAAAATCCATACTAGTTCCAGCTTTGGCCTCTCCATGAATGCCTCCACCAAAAGGAGCCATTAATGCCAGAGTGAACAAGAAGCAGAATTCCACCTGAAGTGAAAACTATTTTGGAGTTTGGTCTAAAACACCAGAAAGTTTTTGAGAGGCTTTTGGTTGAATTCAGAGGATTCTGCAGACAATTTCACTTGTGCTTCTTCAGGGGAATAGCAGCTACAGGATTTGTTTTGAAGAGGATGTACACGAATTGTGAGGCATCTGCACTAGCTAGAGGGAAGCTGGAAGTGAACAAATGTAGTTAGTTGTAATCTTTTCAAGGATGTGAGCAGCATATACAAAAACAGGGCTGAAGGATAAAGAAAACTCTTCCTTAGACACTCAAGCAAAATCTAAAGCCTTTCTGACCAGATTACATCTATTTGGTAGACACAACCAAAAGCTTATGTCCACCAAGAACAGTACAGTCAGTGGTATCTAATAGTTTTAAAGTTTTTCTTTTCAATACAAACAAAAGAAGATCACCATATCCAGTGTGTTGGCAAGATCTGACACTTACTACAATGTATTGTAGACAATTTTTTACATTACTCTACTGGAAGGGATTTCTTAAATTTCTTAGACCCCTTAGATTCAGGTCGCTATCCCTGAATGCAACTTTGTCAACTAAACCCTTTCATAAACTGAAGATTAAAGTGCTTTGCATACATTCATCAAGCCCCACAGTTACAGCTGTCAGATAATATCACTGAATAATTTATTTGACAAATTTCACATTTTATGATAAATTATTTAATGTTCTTGATTCTTATTATTTTCTCCACAATTTATACTGCTGGGCAAGCAATTTGTGAAATACAGTCATTCAACAGTCTACTAGGTATGTGATCAAAAGATTAAAAAAAAAATCAAATAAAATACAAGTGCAACTAACATCTTCCTAACCCTTTATTTTTTCCCAACTTTAGTCACTGGTGGAGGCTATCTTATATTTCAATAGCAGGGAAACCTGTAATATTTGCAGACATCTCTGATATGCGTAAAAGACAAAGGTTTGAATCACAAGGACAAGACCAGGGGCTGAGAACAGTGACCGGGGTAACACAGAAAATTTTATTTCCAAAAATTCACAGCAAGGAAAGTGTATACAAAATCCATCTCCTGCATTTCAGCTGCATCTCAGTTACTGCAGTAAATGAACAGCAATAAGCAATATTAAAATGAAACTCTAGTATACAAAGCTCTGTGGTTGTATTGCCCATGGAAGTAGGTTGTCCAAGGAAGTTGTGGATGCCCCCTCCCTGGAAGTGTTTAAGGCCAGGCTGGATGAGGCTTTGAGCAACCTGGTCTAGGGGAATATGTCCCTGCTGGTGGCAGGGAGGTTGGAACTAGATGATCTTTAAGGTCCCTTGCCAATCATAACCATTCTATATTCAGGACAACAACTGAGTCTTCAAATCAAAAAGAATTATTTCCTTCCCTTCTGTCTAACAAAATTAAGAAGAAGTGGAACCATAATAAATATGCTTTTCACTTTGAAACTTGCTACATTTGGGTCACCAAAGGGGAACAGAAAGAAAAAGTAGGAACTCCATTGAAATGTGTTGTACTGCTTGCCTACCTGCAAGAACAGGTATTTGGTCCTGTTGTTCAAGGAACAGTCAAAAGACTGCAATAATTTCACATAATATCATCCACATAGCACTTTTATCAGTTGATTTCAAAGCAATCATAACAGTTAGTAAGTGCAAAAATAAAAGAATGCATACATGGCATGACCCACTCATTTCAAGCAATTTTCAAGAACTTCAGGAGTGTTATTTAGTGTTCTGGGACCTAAGGGAATCCCAGAGTTCACAAATTTGAACCCTAATGAGCCACCATTTCAGCAACTGAATTAATTAGTGAATTAATTAAAACCTCAGACTATGTACAATTTTGTCTTGAAACAACATGAAGGGAGAAAACTTGGAGCAGCCCTGTGTCCTAATATCTTGACAGTCATTATCAACTTCATCCTGGCTGATCCAGCAACATTTTTTTAAGCAAAACTCTCTTTGCAATCCAAAGTAATTGAGAAAGGATACAAAAAGTCTTTCTTACAAACTGTGGTTGCAAAGATGACATAGGAAAAGCTACCTCTTGGCTTTGCCATATGTTCCCCGTATGTCCAGCTAAAAAAGCAAATCAGAATACAGATCTTTCCTCAGGAAGCAACAGTTCATCTCCTCAACCCTTATTGCTCTAGGATATCTTTGTTAGATGTCAGGCAGTGCATAGGTACTGCCATCCTAATAGACTGCACAGGAGGACATAAAGTGATAGGTGACCTCCTCAGGCCAAGCTCCACCCAGACCTCATCCCATCTCATCCACATGCTAGAGGGTCAAGAGATACACAGGAACTGCTCCTCCTACCAATCCATGGTCATGATATGCATAGCTACGACAAGGGAGTAAGGGAGACATTAGCTAATGGAATTTGTCACAGCTGGATGAGAAATCAAAATGCACAGATACAAGTGGATCTTGTAAAGAGCACTGTATGATATATGTCAGTCTGAGAAAGCAAAATATGGATTAATTGCCAGGGATTGACTAAACATTTCAGAGATGAAGTCCAAGATATACAGTGCATCCTGATATTTTTCAGGAAAGCCTAAGTAAATTGGCCTAATCAGTCAAATTAAGCAGCTCTCCCTCCCTGCATGCTGAATCTTCTTCAATGCTAGTGAATTTTTCTAAGGAAAAATTAATAAAAATGTCTTATCATAGATCAATAGTTTAAAGTGATGGACTTACAGTAGTGAATTTAAATGAGCCTGTAAGTCTAGGATCAAACATTTCCTTCTAGTCTGGGGAGCTGCTTGATTTTTTTTCCTGTTATCTCTAGTGATTATTTTAAAGTATTACGTTTAAGTTCATTAACCTCCAGAATTATCTTTAAAGTGAAGGAAGATGAAATTACACGTGCAGGGATACATCAGCATTTAACAGGCTGTTTTAGTACTGTGTTTCTGAGATTGTCTTATGTCTTGCTTAGGAAAAAAAAAATGGCAGGGGAGTGAGACAGGGTTTGAGACAAGAATAAATAGGTCTGGATTTATGTGCTCTCCTGGAGCTACATTCTGTTAATATGAAAAAGGGCATGAGATGTTCTAAATTTGTATTGAATAAAAATGTTAGAAAAAGAGGCAATAAAAACATTTCACAGAAGATGCAACATCCTGCCTGCCTCTGTCACTTCAATGGAAAGTGATGCTCCAGCCTCTGACAGATATGCTTGTGTGGACAACACACTGCAGAGACCTGGCCCTTTCACAAGTCCCAGTTGTGAAAGCAGCTTAGTTAAACACTTGCTCTGTCTCTTTCTTTTCTTCTAATACATGGTTTTTAATTAGAAAATTGTAAGAGAAGGAATTATATTTAGTAACAGCACTTAAAATTCCTTTTGGAGACCTCCTTGTCCTCTTCTGTATGCCCCTACAATCTTCCCCTCCACATCTCAGTCACTGACATTTCTTTTGAAATAAAGTTAATCAATTAGGTCTTAAGTCCTTAAGTCTGAAAGAGAAACCAGCTTTAGATAGCATGAGAACCTATGACTACAATCATCTCTGAAAATCATTCAGCCCTGTAGTTGCAGGATTTTGTAAGCAGCTGATTTCCTTTAGGTGACTCAGTTTAGTTATCTGTCCTCCACTGGTCTAAACCAGTACTGCTTTACTGACTCCACCAGCCCTTTGTCATTTTGCACCCAGCTGAGCTTGTAGCTCTTTATTTCCTGTCATGAGCAGCAACCATTTATTTCCCCAGGATTAACATTAAGAAATAAAGGGAAAGGTACCAAATATCTAGTTTAAACCAGAGAAAGGCTACTCTCTACTTGACTTTTGCTGAATACTCCTGGTGACAGCCTTTTCACTGCCAGTCAGCCTGTTTCTAGGGTTTCCATCTGCACAGCTTTCCCTCCTCCCCCCCCCAAGTTACTAGTTGAAGAGAACTATTTTTTTTTACCAAAATACTTATTAAATTGGTTGAAAGTTAACCCTTCCAGAAGTCTAGCTAATATTTTATAGAAGTCTTGTGCAAGTAGCTGCCTATCTGAATTAATTATATGAATGAGACAGGCATATATTTTGGAACAACAACATTCTTAAATGCTTTATATTCATATTATGAATATTTATTTAGTGTATTCTGGTAGGCAACCAGATGTGCATCTTGTCTTGCAGGAGCATTTGAAATATAAACACATTTAGTAGAGCTGGATAGTAAAATGATAAGTTGTCTTATCTAAACCCCTGCCCACTAACTCTGCACTAGACAGGGTACTACCTAATGTTCTAAAATTCTGAGCAGGTTTGAATAACCATCAGTCTCTTTACAGCTTTCCAAAGAAATATGTATTCTGTTCTGAACATGCAACTTGCTAGTAAATTAGTAGAGGGCTCAGGAAAGAAAACAGATCAGGTTTCATAGGCTGGTTTCTCATTTTCTAGCCAGGAGAAAAGGGAGTTTTATAACACTAGGAAAGGGAGAGTCAAATTTCTCTGAGGGATTGCATTATTTGCTTCAAAACATGGTAATTTCAGAGAGTCATACACTGCAGGTTGGTAGTTTCAGGAAAAGGAAAAGATCAGTCAGTAGAAGAGGAAAAGGATCTGATAATATTGCTATGCTTAGGAAAAAAAAGAAAAAAAAAAAAAAAAAAAAAAAAAGAAAGAAAAGAAAGGATCCGTAAAAGACTTGGAAAGATTAAAGCAGGGAAAGGAGCAAGGAAAGGAAAGAAAATCATACTGCTACAGTATTAATAGACATACTTGGGCAATGGTACCACTTCTGAATACAAATCATTCACAGGGTTAAATGACAACAATTCCATTTAGAATTAAAATAAAATTTATTGCACTTTGCGACACTTAAATTAATTTATTCCTTTAGTCAAAGACTGTGTTTTCTCTTTCCAGGCTAACAATTGAATGTAATAATCTACTCAGCGGTAACCCTTCTCTACTGGATAAAAATCTTGCAAAAAGTATTGAGCATGACTGAAAAAAAATAACCCAACACATTCCCTGAATTATATTTTCACCAACTACTCCCTTTTGATTCAAAAGCAAATATAGGCACAGCAGAAACCATTTAAAACATTTTTACCAACAGCAACAGGAAAAAAAAGCAACTATGAGAAATAACAAGAAAGTATTGAATGCTCAGGTATGCTACCGATGATTAAAACCCTACACAAACACAGGCACAGGCACAGTGTAACTAGACATCAAAAACACGGTTTGCAATGACACAGGCTGTCCTTAAAGGGAACATGCTTAATGTATTCAGGAGCTGTGGGAATGAAAAGTAGCATGGGCATCAGATTTTTTGAACTGGACATTTGAAGTGTCAGCATTTCTGTCCCCTTCTTGGATTTTTCAGATGAGTTTTATTCTGTCCTGACTGGAATAAAAAGGAGATTCAAGCTAGAAGAAATATGCTGAAACACTTTGATTGTAAGTGTCCCAATGCCTTGTTGATGCAGCCAGTAGAAACATGGTGAAACGACATCTCAGCATCAGCATTACTGAGAGAACTTTAAATGGCATTTTTACAAAACCTTGTGAGGCTTACAGTTAGTTCCCCCCATCCCCAGACATGCTTATATTGCCTCCCACAAGGCATTTTCCAACAATTTCACTCATATCAAGATTATTTTATTTTTTTTAATGCTACTAATTTCAAACTTTCTGTCAGCTCCAGTCTGTTCCAGGCTTGTGTACCCAGAGAAGCCAAAACACTTCAAACTAGCAGAGGAGCTCCCAGCTCACGAGTTACTATAACCCAAGCTTCAACATGCATATTCTTACCATATACTGAGAAGGGGTTTTTGTAGCTCAGCCTGCTCCAAGTTCTGTGTTTGAAATAAAATGTAGTCTTTCATTGATGTGTAAGCATTACACACAAGGCCTCATGTACTGCTTGTATTTTCAGAGAAGACTCACTTGAAGCAGAACTAACCGTGCCATGTAAGGTCCCAGTAATTAGTACCACATTTTGCACACAATGAAATATGATGGAGTTTTGTCAAATAAATGAACACCCCTGCAGGGAATGCAGTATTTCCCAAATAGAGAGCTTCCCAGTGAAAGTAGTCTGTACACTCACTGGACCATCTTTTATACACTAATGTGTTACATTAAACATTCATTTGTGTCTATTGAAGAACCAAAACTTGTGAATTTTTTTGAACGAGACTTGAAGAATGCAGAGCTAACATGCTCCCAAACGAGAGGTGAAAAAGACAGGATGTCCTTTGGAGTGATAATAGCAGAAGAACTAAACACTTTTTACATAAAGCTAACACTGGAGGAAAGGATGTTTTCATACCACAGTCCTTATTTACAAAGAAAAGTCTTAGAAGTGCCTCTAACTGAAGTGCTGGTAGGAAAGCTTTTAGAAAGTATTAATAAAAGAACAATAACAAATTACAAGGACAGAGGGATATTCACTCAGGATTTCTAAAGAACACTGTTCAGATCTGAAATAGATGAACTACTAAGAGTAGCGTGTGTTCAGCTTTGGTACCAGAGCAATGAAAGATGCCAAATACAGTACCATCTGGTTATGCAAGTCTCGGGAGGATGCAGTTTTGGCTTTCATTCAGGACAAACTGATAGAGGAAAAAAACACATCCAACAAACAAATAACAGAATTAATAGACTTAAAAAAAGGTTGCATATAGGAGAACTATAAGATGAGGAAAGATATAAAGAAGATGAGGAAATATATAGAGAAGGTGATTTGAATATAACCCTCTGCTTCTCCTAATGTCAAAATTAAGGTATAAAATTACATGACAGCAGATGCAAAATAATGAAAATTAATTTTTTTGTACACTAATACCTAATATCTGTTTTCAAGTTAGGTAATATTAAACAACAGTAATTGCAAATAATCTATTAAAAAGCTTGTCCCTGAAAAATTTCTGACCATTTTTTTTTTTTTTTTTTTTTCAAATTTATTAAACTACATGGGGGGGGCGGGGGGAGGAAAGAGGAAGGCAAGCCCTAGTTCCAACTCCTTGGAAAAATAAACATGGTTTACCTGTTCAAGTGCCTCTCCCCACTCTCCCCACCTCCCACCTCCTTCCATGACCACAGCATCCCCCACAGCTCCGATCCCACCAAGTATTGATGTTTGTCAATACAAGTTGCAAGGCAGTCAAGGCAGAGAGATGTAACATGTGTAACTGCTGTGCTTTGATCTAGGAGAGAAGAGATGACTTAAGTCACACCTCACTCACCCCACTCTGGTATCACCACAGTGATCGGACATTTAGCTGAACAGAGAGTTAAACCCACTGGTATACTCTCTTCTTGCCATTCACCAGACTTCGTATTTCCTCTGAGAGGGCCTGCTTATTACAGAGTGGTTTGTATCATGGGTATTCTTGACCCTGTCAGTCTGATTTCCTTGTGAAACCAGACAAGAATAACAAAGCCACTTGTGAAAATGTTGAATGTCTGAAAAGCATATTAATTGCAATGGCTTCCAGGAAATGGACTGGAAGTCACACCACTGAATAATTTGTGTTTGAAAGCTACTTGATATTAAAGTGAAAATATTATATAGAAAAAAGCTTGCACAGAACTAAAGAAACAACAAGGCAGCTGCAAAAATAAATACCTGAACAACAATAAGCTTGGAACAAGGTCTTTCCTGTAAATTTAACATCTATCCCAAGCTAGCATCTCAGTCCAAGAACTACTGATAGGATAGCATTACTGGCCTCACCATTATAGTTTCTTTGTGCTCTAGAGTCATTACCTTTTCCTTGCTTAAATCATTTCAGATTTAGCTCCTCACCCACACTGGCTCATTCTTCCAGTCAGGTCAGCAGTGTCATAAGACAGAGCTTCTCCACCTCCGACCACACCATTACTGGTTC
>NW_010328275.1:38579-39620 GCF_000700745.2 Antrostomus carolinensis | reverse complement strand
TTTCCCTCAGGCTATGGTTTGCAGCAGCTCATGGTCCCAACACCTTTTTCATGACACATCATGTCACAGTGTTTGTTAGGGAATTAACAAGTATAGCTTGAAAAACACAAACTCAGTGCACTAGTCTGTGCTTGAGAGTCATCTGGATCTCTTTGTGAAAGAGACACTTCAGTTGAAATAGATGTCACAAGGCTCAACTGCAGAATTTTCTGAGGAAATTGTATGAATTACACTGTGTCATCTAGCTGGCCAGACTGTCCCTTGTGGACTTCATATATATTCAAACATCTATTTGCATACTGTATATTTGTATAAAATATCTTAAATAAGTAACAAGTATGATTTGGTAATTAATACATGCAGGTACACTTGCACATAAATGCATATATTTCCCAGACTTACACATACATGTATAAATATATTAATAATAAAGAAAGATGTCAAAGGGTCACTTTTTCAGAAAAATAAGCATTTCAAAGTTCTAGATTTCATAAGCTATTGTTAATATTCGTGAGGAATTATGGGGATTAGTAGAAAACAATTGCTGAGATCTTTAGTTAAATAATCATTTGTTCTCAGCATCATTAAAATAAGTCTTTACCTGCTACTTATTTTCTTTTTGGTTACAAAAGCTAGCATTTATTTCAATAAGAATGGAAAAGAAGCTGTTAGAAGTTGTTTACATAGAAAAGAATAAGGTGCTGACAGGAGGAAGCATATTTAATACTATTGTGAAATAGTTATATTTTGAGCACAGGCTTACTGCCTAATTCAGAAGCATGCTGATACAGGCATCTGGTGGCTTCTTGTTTGGAGTAGCACTGCTATTCCCAAACATTCTAAAATCATGAGTTTTCTTATTCCTGAGGCTTCAAAGAGCACACTTGCAAGCTTATCTCTGCTGCTTTTAGGACTAGGAACTCACTTTTTTTTTTTTTTTTCTTAGTAAAAACTGAAGGTCAAAATAAACCCATGACTTTGAACTCCACGACTTTAAGGGCAAAAGATGAGGAGATGGGCAGGAAGACAGACTAAGACAGG
>NW_010328275.1:37706-38567 GCF_000700745.2 Antrostomus carolinensis | reverse complement strand
AGGAATGCCAGAAGGCTTCAAATAGGAGCCTAAGAGAATACTGTGTAAGTGAACCCCACAACTCTCATTTTTTCTGTTGTGCAAGTGACTTGAACTTCTCCTAATTATAGGTTCATTACACTTCATTTTGAGCAGAGGTCAGCACTAAAGTGCAGCATTTCAGAGAAAGAGAGTGAGATTACAATTTTCTATCTATGTAAAATGACACTGCTGCATTGGCCAGGCCATTCCTTTGCAATTCTCCAACTTTTGCAGAGGAAAGCTGTTGACTCCTGCACTCCTGTAAGAGCATGTTCCCCTCATGCACACAGCCACAGCTCATGGTCCTGCAGAGCAGAGACAGCCCTTCAGAAGAAGGGAGTACTCTGCCTTCACTAGTCCCTCTTCCCTTTCCAAAAAGAGAGGTTTTTTTAAGCTATCCTCTTTCCCACACACACCAACTGTGTGAGACAACACTGCAGCTCTGGTATCTCGTGATCTGTCCTCAGTCACAGGGACCAGCAGCTCCCAGGTCCTCACAGAGCCTGCTGGCTACAGACTTAACAACATCATTACTTAGTGTGTGTGTGTGCGCGCGCGTGTGTGTGTGTGTGTTCAGGGTTGCCTAATTTGTTTATTACCCTATTTTAAGTCAAGGAGGTTTTCCCCATTTCCTATTGAGGATGATATTGAGGGTGAAAGGAAAAAAAAATAAAAATACCCCAAAATCTGTTCTAACCTGACAAAATGGCACCTGTTTGCATACACATCCTTACTTTTTATGAATATGAGTTGCTGCCTGGAGAAGCCTAAGCCTTTAAATTCTGTTTAGGTCTGTAATATTGTTTGGTTCAACTTTAATCTAATATATTTGCTATTTCC
>NW_010328275.1:0-37634 GCF_000700745.2 Antrostomus carolinensis | reverse complement strand
GCAGAATAGAATATGACCCAGTAATCTGTATCTATTTTTTTATTGTGGTAATTGACAAAATTACTTAATGTATTATGTTGATTTTGTGATTTCACAAAGTCACAAAATTTGCATCGCATAATTTTGGTAATATTAATTCTGTTACATAATTATTTTTTTTTTTAATCGATGTAATATGCTTCCGGACTTGTCTATGTAATATAAATTATAATTCCTCCAGTAGCTTCCAGTTTAACTCCCTGAAACAAGTAGTGCTAGGGATTCCCTTCATTAACCTTAATATTTTCAAAGGACAATAACTGAGAGATATTAAATAGTTCAATGTATAAAAATAACTCAGAAGAGGTTCTTCTTTCAAAAATGACAGCAGCCTCCCAACCTTTTTATTTTACTTATTAGAACTGAACTTAACCTTTTCCTTCTCTGGAGCAGACTCTTTGCAGTTATGGTTCCCGACCTACTTCTTAGTTTTTTTCCCTGAAGAAAATAAAATACCCTCCTGGATTTAGAAAGTGGTGAAAAAACCAATGTCGATAATGTTTAATAAATAACCTTTGTTAAAACAGTCTAAATCTATGTAGAGTAAGCCCCAACAGCCCTCTCACATCCCACAGCTGATTTGCATATTGGGTCATGGAACATGTTTTAGGATATTTGACTGCAGACCTCACTGAAATATTCATAATACTGTGTTCCAAGTGACATTCAGTATAAACTGTCATTAGACAAAGACTCTTTGTTGTGAAAACCCAAAATACCTCTGAACTTGTATTTTTAAAAAGTCAATTCTTAAATATATTCTCTACTTGAAACCAGCTTTTAGTAGCCTTACTTATATTAAACATAAATTTCCCATGTCATAAGAATTTTGCCACCCTGAATGTATACACACACATGCTGCTTAATTGAGAAAGGCCATCAGAAACTGACCTGGAACAGATAACTGTGCTGTTTGAGGGAAGAGAGATCTAGAAAGTAGGAAGAACGTATTCTGACATGGTATGGAAAGGATGTCTCACAAGCGTGGTTTTCAAATGTCTGGTCTGCTTGTTTGTGACAAATCCTTTTTTTGCATATGTGTCACAGACATGATCTCAATCAAACCAATAACACTTTTAGAGATTATCAATGCAGTTAAATCATTAATAATTCACTTATGCCATATGAATTTCACTTATTGCCTGTGTTGTTTTCAACATAGCAATCGCTTATCTTTCTATCTTTAAAATATAGCCTTTACAGAAACATTTTCAGTATCTTTGAGGCAGGAAAATTATAAATGCCACATTTTATATAAGTCTAAAATGCTCTAATATATTAATTTCATATGAAATTCTTGAATATAATGGAAATTGAGCTAAGCAAACACTTTAAAAAAAAAAATCTTTGTTAGAAGCTGTGGGCTCACAACATAACAGGACCAACGGAAAGTATGGGAGATTTCTGCTTACAAAACAAGCATCTCTAACTCCAATGCTTTCAACAGATTATGGGATATTACAACTGGTTCAGTGCTAGGCAGCTAGAGCTTCCCACTTAAGAGGATAAATGCAAAATATTTGTAGGTGGTGACTTATTTTTATTAAAAGGCATTTACCATTTATGTTCAAAGGCGAATGATGTCAGTAGTAGTCCCGGTAGAAATGGAGAAGTGAGAAAGAGGAGGTAAATATTTCCCTTCCCATGCAAATTCACTGCAATTTTAAACAAATTTATTCCAACTGTCACCCTATTATTATTCTTTGTTCAGCAACAAGATCCTAGCAGATGCATTTACTAAGCAGTAATACTCGCTGCAAAGCTGGTTTTGTTTTAACTGCCCAGAAAACTTGCTTCCCAGTTCCATCCTATTCAATAAAGATTATGCAGGAAGTTTCTCCAGCAGAAATCTCCACTGGAAATGGCTGAGACAGGAAGAACATCTGCAGGGTTCCTACTGTTAAGCCACCTCACTTCACAGGTGTAAAATAAATAAGTCACAAACAGGAGTTTAAGATAGTTGCTTTACCCATGAGTAGCAAAGCCACAATTGCATTAAGCAAATTATTTCATACAGTTTAGGGAAAAGCTTTATGAGCTTTATGTCATGCCAGAGTATATTTCTGCACAGTGAAAGACCACACATTTCACAGGCACGTTCTTTTAGCGGCATTTGAAAGCTGAGAAGTGTTTTGGTGTTGCGTGTCATATATTGCTCACAAAGAAACAGGATTTCCTTAATACTCTAAGTCCCATTTCAAAAACCTCAGGAGAGATAAAAGCTTATACATTTTTGAAAGGTCTAAAGACTACCAGAAATAACTTTTCCATATTAAATAATATTCCAGGATTAACACTTACTGTCATTGGACCTATCATGTCTAGAAACAGAAGCTTCTTCCTGTTGGACAGAGGAAAAGTAGTCTTTGCAGCTTTCTAATAATATGAAACGCCTGCCTCTAATACTGATGAGTTATCAGACCTTAATCCTTTTACTAGTCAGGAAAAGTTGCCAGAATACTGTCACTTTCAACACAAAACCAAGTGAAACTTGGCAACTTCAATGAATGTCACTTTGGAGAATTTAAATAAACTCAAGCCCAGAATTCAAAACAAAACTCAACGAACGTGAAGCCATGCAAATAAAACCACTCAACCAAAACTATTCCCATGAGTCGCTAGGGAACAAAGCTCTGTTAATGCAGGGACCTTGCTCAACATCAGTAACTAGTTGCCTGTCTCGAAAATCTCAGGTGACAATAAGAGAAGCCACAGTTTGCATCATGTCCATTGGCTCCATTTTATCTTTCCTTTACACACTAAAAGCCCTCCAGGGGTCTGAACTTGCTGCAAAGACAACATATATCACATCTTTACAGAGTACACTCAGCAATAGGGTGAGATAAGTCTCTTCCCATTAATTAATTAGGTCTCCTTTGTCCAGATCAGCCCCATCCTCTCAGTGTTTAGCAGTTCAGTAGGATAGGTACAAGTACCAGAGACATCAGGATCTACACCTTTGCTAGGGACTGATATACCCTTACTACTTTATGAAATATGTGAGCTCAGCCACAGCACTGCCAGAGTCAGAGAAAAGCAGAGTACCAAGTAATCCCTAGCAATGGTCTCTAGCTCTTCCTAAATTTGGTTAGTTACTGAAAAATCAAAACATGGCTCCATACCATACCAACACGATGGATAGGAGGATCCATAAAGCAAGGTACAGTAACTTTTCTGCTAATTTTAAAAAGTGCATCATGTGTAAAACAAATTGATGTATAAGAAAATGTATTTTCATATTTTGAAGGATGAATTTTTAATAACTTAATTACAGCTTCACAAAAGAAAGAATCATTACTTGTTACACATTATAAATCCTTCTATATCAAACACGTCTCCAAAACTGCCCTCTACATGTATATTAATGATGCCATCAGATGCTTAAAAGACATGCCCTGAATAATACATACAATTTAAATTAACTCCCATTCTTAATGTTCCCAAAGAAAAGTGGAAACAATCAAGTAGTAAGTCAGGTTCACTCACAATTATTATCATTTCAGTATTATTATTTATTATTAATACAAAATTCAGTGATCAGTATGTATTTAAAAGCAATCTCAGTGAATCTGCTCAGAAGTCAGACCTTGCAAGTCACATCAACACCGTAGGTTCACATCAACATTCAAGGCTCAATGAGCAGAAAGAAACCTCTGGCAGCTTGACAAGAAACTGGCTCACACAACTTACAAAACCAATGACTACTCATAGTTTAGAAAATTATTATTCTCTCTTGCTGCTGGGACAAAGATCTTTTCAAAAGAAATGAGAAGTTATCATGAGCTTCAGCTATCCTCCAGGGCAGAGAGACCAGAGAACAGTTTAGGCCATCACAGTCCTGAATTGCAGTAACATCAGCACAGCAGCTAATCAATGAGTACTCTCACATTTGAGACATCCTCTGTTAGCATCACTCAACTACACTAGTTTTTTTCAGATTATATCAAAACTTCAGTGACACTCCAATCCCACTTGGGAGAAAATATCTTGAAGGGGAGCAGCAAGTCTGATTTAAGGAATTGCCCACAGTTAGCTAACTGAAGATGCAGAGGTAATTGTTTTTATATAAATGTAATTAAGTAATTAAGTGTAGTAGGTAGAGAACGGACTAGAGAAAAATTGCAGAAGGGACATAAAAATAGATACAATCAAAATAGAGAATAAAACTTTACATTCCTTCAGCAAACAGGATTTGAGGAACTAAGAAAACTAAGGGGCACAGAACTTTGTAGACAATCTGAAGAAAATTATCATCACTTTCTTCTTCTCACCCATACAGTACAAATCTGCAAGATTTTCTAGGGGAAGCTCACAATTTCATGGGGGAAGTGATGTTATAGCTATTAACGTAATCCGTCCATACAGCATGAGGTTTTGCTTCTGATTTATGGAATCAATACCTGGGAGAAACTGTACTTTGAAGAAGGGTGAGTTGTCAAATTATCTAAAGAGCCTGAAAGCTTGGTTTTATTTGGCAAAGAGACAGCTCAGAGTCCCTTCAGGGATAGCTCTCTCTCTTACATTTAATGTTAGGACATAAGGGATCCTTGATGGAGCAAGGGATTGGAAAAAAATTCTCTAGGGTAGTGAACTCCACTCTCTGCTCTCATAGAGTAGCAATTTGGGTGAAACACTGCAAAAAGAACCTCTCAGAGGTTCCTCTGCTCATTGCAGGAGATTGATCCAAGAAAAGTGTCAGGGTTTCCCTTGTGACTGGTAAATGCCAATTACCAGCCGAATGAAGTCATGGATGCTAGTATTTTCTGTGTGAAGCTTACTACTGTGCCAGGAAACAGCAATCTGAAAAGTAACGACTACAAATATTAGACAGTGACAATAGCCCCTGGTACAAAAGTTGACAATAACCTCACTAAGATTCTACCAGATTCATTTCAGTTTCATATACTTCATACTTAGTATCATTTCTGTATATTTGGCAATGTGATTTTTAACTCTCAAGCTCAGTCCTGTCCATGCTGATGGCCATGGGAGCTTTAGGACTGAAAACAGTGAAAGAAAGACTGACTATCCAATCACCAAGACAACGAGGCTGACTTCTATTAAGTTTGATTTTATTAAACTTCAAGTTGGAAAGTCACCTGGAGTCTGTAGACACACTAACAATTTTGGTAGTTTTTTCATAATACTTCCCCCCTTCCACACTAGATTTTTTGAAAACTGCTTGCAGAGAGAAATAAGGTTCAAACTTCTATCAAACACTCCTTCTTACCCATAACCCCTGACTTGTCAGTGGCTCCTATGATTTTTTTCTTTTTACTCCCAGTCCCTTAGAAGTGAACTGGAAGTGGTGACTTAGGAGACAGAGGATTAAACACATGTCCAGTCTTCCCATAGCATTTGAAACAAAAGCAGAGTATCACATAATTCACTGCTGCAAAGAGAGTGCACATAGGTCAAGGGCCAAATAGTAACTTTCTCTGTACTGTTAAAATAAGTAGAAAAGACAGGGACTGTAATTACATTTATACCCTGGTCTCAAGTCTAAAGGCCACCACACATTTCCCACTTCAGGAGCAGTAGGCAGAAATGCATTTTGCCTGACATTGTGCTCAAGAAGATCACCAGGTATTTATCCTTGAAGGACACATTCATGCCCCTCTCCAACAAGAGCCATCCTCACTGATGGCTTTTTCCATCAGAGCCCTTGGAGGAAAATCACTGCAGTAGCTGCTGGCTGGAAAGTTCTGGCTCTGCAGCAGCGAGCAACAAGGAGCAGAAGATGGAGTGATCTGCATACTGCACAGCATTTACAGTCCAAAAGGAGAGCATGTTGCAAGTGTGAATTGAATTTCAATAAAAAAACCTTGGAATCCAAACTCAAAAAAAAAAAAAAAAAGAAAGGTTAATAACGTTTACTTCCTAAAAAGGTCAGCGTGCATATGCTAGAGAGGATGTCTGTAAGGAATGACTGATTGGCAACTACTTTCTGTATTGCTTCTGTTGAATCACCAGCTTTATAATGCAGAGCCTGCATTTTGAGTGACTGCATAGAGGTGAAAAAAACAGCAACCTGGAAATCCCACCTTTATAGGAGACATCACCCACCAAGCATCCATCTCATGTAGATTTTGACAGGTCTATCCCTAACCACACAAGTTAACTCTTGAAGATATGAGGTTTTAATGTCTTGAGATTATAGTTTCCCTTGGTCACTGACTCTGTTCAGTGCTGATTATTTTTAGGATGCAGAGGTTGCCAGCTTCAAAGGAATGTCCCTAAAGGACTGCCTTAACAGCCAGTCAGCCAAATAAAGTATGACAACAGCTAGCATTACCTTTTACCTGGCTGTATAACTTAACCCTCCTATGTATAGCTTGGCAAAGACAGTCTCTTAGCCTTCCAGGTGTGCTATAAGGTCACTCTATTTCCATGGTCTTTCCCCTGAAGATCATGACAGCTGTAAACTGGGGCACTGATCCAAACTGAGAGCAGCTATCATTTGGCAATGGGTTCAACCGAGTACTTTTCACTCTGTATTTTTCAAGTGTCTGAAAAATACAGGCATTAAAAACCTGCAACTGGCAAATATCATACATCAAATTAAGATCCCAGAGATATGCTCAGCAAAAGCACAGCTTGCCCAGGCTGGCAGTTATAACCTTTCAACCCTGAAGGGAAAGTGGGGAGAAGAGATACTTTGAGCCTGGGGACAGCGTGACTCTCACCCACCTAAAGCAAGTTTTCACCTTTGCAGTCCCTCATCACCAGATACCACAAGACCAGGGTACATCTTACTTTACATTGTCCCTCCTTTGAGAGCGAGAAGCCTGCTTGAAGCTTGTTGGGTTAACTCAAGCTAGCATCAAATTGGAATTAGGTAACAGCACAATGGTATCGATGTAGGGTTTAGTTACTGAAAAAATTAGTCATAGCTTACTGAATGGGACAGTTTCACTGGGCCAGCTCCTGGGTAGCAGCCAACGCAGCCTTTCATCCACTTCTCCCCCACCCCCAGGGGATAGGGGAGAGGATTGGGGGCAAGGGTAAGGAGACTTGTAGGTTGAGATGAGAATAATTTAATAACAGAAATAAAAGAAAACTTTAAATAATACTAATATTAAAATAGTAGTGATAATGATAACAGTAACTAAATATGCAAATGAGTGATACCCAGTGCAATTGCTCACCACCTGCCGACCAAGCCCAGCCCGTCCCCAGATAACGATCCCAGAGGAGTAACAATCCCAAACTGAAACAGCAATCTGAGCAAAAGTCACAGAGAGCCAAAAGAGGAACAGACCCTCACTAATATACTGGATGTGACGTGATATGATATGGAATATCCCATTGGCATATCCAAATGCCAATTTAGCTTATTAACTTAAATATTCCTCGCCCTCTTAGATCTTGTGCTTGTAGACGAACAAAACACGAAGTCCTTCACTTCCAGCAACAAAAATGCAAACACTGGGATGTTATCAGTGTTTCTCTCATAACAAATCCCAGGCTGAAAGCAAAACGTGGCACTATTCTAGCTACTGCAAAGAAACCCAGCTCTGTTCCAGCTAAAGATGGATAAAAATAGACTTGTGCTTTCATTATTGTATTCCTACTGAAAACCATGTTAGCCACTTGAAATCTTGTTCATGTACACTCACCTGTGATACAGATCCAGCTGCACTGCAGTACAGGCAGCTCAGCTACTAGCCATATTACCACTGGGGATAGTCAATAATTAGACTATGCATGAGATTACACAGAGGTAATGCCAATGCCATGCTATCATATGAAGGACAAAAGGAAAAAAAAAAAAAAAAAAAGAAAAAAGGCAGCAATCTTCCTTCTCATCCCCCTGGGAATGCAATTCCTTCCTTTCAGCCCAGCAAAGCTCAAATATATAGGACACAGTGTGGGACAGAGGGTCAGTGGGTTACACTTATTTATACACTATCTGTATTTGGTTCAAGGACTCTGAGATAGGAAATAGAAAGAAAAAAGCCTTTTCTTGATGGAGCTTTCAGACAGTACAAGCTGAAGATAATATTGTACTTTTACGACATGCAGTAGATCACCAAATTCATTTTTACTGAGGTCATAAGAAAAGATTTTAGCTCTATCCTTCAGAGGTGAGGAGCTGGTGTACTAATCATACGGATTTGTCATCTGAGTTGTCTGATTGCTCTTGTGGTTTTGGAGGGTTTGGGGTGGGAGAAGTTGGGGTTTTTGTTTTTACACTCAGATATATATTGGTCTTGAGTTTAAGTCTAATTATATTGTTGGCATATCTGAAAACAATACATGTTAAGGGAAAATGTATACTTTCACATAAGCAAAAAAAAGTAATTTGAAAAACTAAAAAAATAAAGTCTATCCTAGCCTATTCCCTACTTTACCAGCATTATTACTGCTTTTTATGTTTGGGGGTTTTTTCTACTTAAACATCTCTGTACTTTTGCTCTCTCCTCATATGTATGAATGGTTTCTAGGTGTAAACTGTAGAGAAGCTGTTACAGCTATAGGACATGTCTTACCGTTTCCAGGTCAGCTTTCAGCTTGTGGGCGGTGCCAAGGCGCTGTGCAGGTTTGCTCTGAACTTTTGGGCTCGCTCTTCCATCCTGCCAGGATCAATTGCAAGGTTTGCTGTTACAACGCTGGGTCTAGTGACCTGGGGGCTTTGCTGCATCCCTGATAACCCAGAGAAAGAAAATAAAGTCCTGATAAGAGATAATAAAAATAAACCAACCCACCACTCAACAACAACAAAAAACCTACAAGAAAAACAGATTGAGTTTGAAGTTTAGGAGAAGCATTTAATCCACGTGCCAAGAAAACAAAAGCAAATCTTACCACACTCAAGAGAGCCCAAATAAATATAATTAGTATATGGACAAAGATCAACAGAAGTCTTCTATCCCCTCTTTAAAAATCCTCCTCTATTCAAAATTCTTTCAATACACCTGGTTAAAGAACCTTCTCACATATCTCACATATCTCTCCAATTATATGAATATAGATGTCTTCCTTCTTAGCCTAGAAATTTATAGTAGGGAACCATATTATTTTCCTTTCATTTTTATCCTTTTCTCAGCCTTTGCCTGTGGTTGGCAGAGTTCAAGCCATATATATCTAATTCCTGGGAGAAAGGCAGAAAAATAAATCTAAGAATGTGTACATTCAAAAGGGTCCCTCTTTTTGCCAGAAGCATTGGAAGATAAGGACAATTAAACCTGTAAGCCAAACTAGACATAAAAGCTGAGTCATTTGAGGAAAAAAGCTATGATTTCTTTAAAAATAAAACACAATTAATACAAATGGAGACTGTGATTATATTATTTAGCTCCCTTCATAAGAAATAAACCTCAAAGCACTCTACATTTTTAAATTAAACTTCATAAAAACCTTTCATGTAAGCAAGTATTATTGCCCCCATTTTTAGAAAGAGGCTGGAACTAGTACAGATTATATAGTATATATTCTGCTTTGATCCATACTTTTAAAGTATTTGGCCTATTCTCAGTGAAAAATAGGGTTAGGATTTTGCACTTGATCTTTTAAGGACTTTTAAACAAAAGTAAACTTTATTTCACACAAACACATGATACACTTCCCCTCAATTTTCCTATTCTTCCTCAAAAGAAAATATTAACCTGCAACTATATAATCCATTTAACAGATTTTTCACACTGGGAGAGCTGTTCCCTGGAGGTAGAGCTGTAAAAGGACAGAGGTCAGACAGCAAGTTTAGGAGCTGTATGCTCAGTGTGTGTCTCACTAGTAAATCAGACCTTTTCTGCAGTCTGGGGCAGAATTTCATGGCTATGCCCATTTTTACAGCATTCACTCCTGAGTTCAAGCTCCTTTACTTAAAGGGATAGAAATCCAGACTCTGAATAGCATATCTTTGGTCTTCATCAGGAAGCCTTGAAAGGTTCATATTGCTAGCCCAAATACTGAATTTTGTCTTCTTAAACGTACATCAGAGTATGACAGTCTCTACTATGCTAGTAATTGTTATCATCTCTTAATCACTGAAAGCTGACAAGTGCTTTCAATCAATCCATGATGTGAATTTTCATCATCTAATAGTTCTACTTTAAAAACAAGTATCAGTAAATATCTGCAAAACTATGCTATTATTTTATTTCATAGGTGTCTTTAAAATGCTCCTAAAGCATAACACCAGTTCATTTCCCCCCCCCACCCCCCCCAAATCTATGGCCACTCATTGGTTCTTTGTTTTCCTTCAGTATTTGTCCACTGCCTCCTGTCTTAGCTGCTTTAAGGCAGAGACTTCTTTTCTATTCAATATTTGAACAAACTCCTGTAAAATCTACTTGGCCATGATTAGAGCTCTTAAAAATACAGCAATACATGCTCTGTCAGCAATAAATAAATGCAGCATTGATTCGTTTCACTGAACTGAACAATATGTTCTTAAAATCACAGGTCATCCGATTTTGCTGATTCACTACAGGTAATCTAGCCAGCAAGATTCAAACGAACATTTTCTGTCTCTCTCACTGCTGTTCCAAACACCACCTTCAGTGTCCTTTTATACACAAGCTCTTTAGCAGAGGTAGGTTTACTTTAGCTCTTACACATATTTATACAGGTCCTCTGATCGTCATTGTAAACAACACACCAAGGTTGACAAACTGTTTGTTACAAGAGCAATCCCAGTAAAATCAGTGGGATGGGCACCTGATTTAGGACTTTTTTCAAGCATTGAATACTTGCTGACTCCATTCATGCCATATATTGTAAATGTTTATTGCCTCATTACTTACAGTTGTAATAAAAAGCTCAGTTACACCATATCCAAAAATATAAAATAAAATATATCTTCAAAAACCATGAGATTGGCTTTAAATCATGTATTATCTTTAACATAAAAGAAAAAAAAATATGGGTCTTTTCTCTTGCTTTATGTTATCCTGGTATTTATTATGTTCTTATGGCTAGAAACTAACTATTTTTCACTTAAAATCAAGGGTCTTGTGCAAATACAAGAGTTCAGGATTTAAGAAAAACTGAATATCACAGGAGTGTATGATACCATGTTTTTATATATTTTATGAAGAAGTAAAAACAAGTTCCTTTTTTCCTTCCATAAAAGATCTACTATCATTTGCTGAATTAGACTATTTGATATGATAGTTGCTTCAATTTAATTTGAAGAAGAAAGGCAATCCAGAAGAAAAGCTTTATTCACACATAGAAAATTAACGCACGCCTTTTTTTATGGGTTGATTGCATTTCAGTGTTTTTCAAGTGATGACTCAGGTTTTCCTGTTGTTTATCCATCCACAATTCCCTTCTAGCTAGCTTATTTTATTTTTTTAATGGAACATGTTAATGAAGTAGCTTATTTTGTTAGACAAACCTTGATTTCTCCCCACTTTCTCCCACAATTAAAAAGCAACCACATCCCCAGAGCATCACTATCTATTGAAATTGAAAGTCTTTAGGGTATTTAGGAAGCAGGAGACTGTGAAGTTTCAGCGAGGTACTCTACTGGCAAGCTTTCAAACTTATTTGCAGATCAGGACCTCTTTTGTAAAAGTCTCCCCAGGAGGAAGGCAGTTAGACACCTGCCAGTAGCCTGCAGTGACACCATCCCACTGTGATGTTAATGAGATGAATGAGAGCACTATGGAGAGCTGCAATAATTACAGGGAGAAGAGCTTGTCTTTTCCTGGCCCTCCTCTCTGGGCTGCCTGTTCTGTAAAGCTGGGTCTTTTGTAATACTAATTACAAATGTTAATTAAACATTTCTTTGGAATTTTGCCCTCCATTAATAGGTCAGATAAACAGGGAATAGCAATGACGGGCACAAGTCATTATCAGCCACATGAGAAAAATACCATTTATTTGCTCCCTTCCTGTGGTTCCTCCAAAGACATAACTTCTGGTTTTGTTTTGATTTGATTTATTAAACAGACATTTAAAACACTGTAGTTTTGCTTTTCTGTAGTAAAAGCAAAGTAGAAGTAAAATAAAAATAATTCCTATAATAATGGAGTTAAACCTAGTTCTAAAGCCCCTTTCACTACAAGTCACTCTGGTCTATATTGGCTTGACCCCAAATTTTAAGCATAATCATGAATCTATCTGTAAGGCTACACGAAACCCCTTCCAAACACAGATTTAAGGAAACATTTATGACAGCTGTTGATGATAGCACAAAATCTAGCTTGATGGCTTGCTCTGGCATGAGAAGCACACGGCATTTCAAATTGTTGCACTAATCCTATTTCTAACCCAGTCCCTAGAATTACAGGAGTGACCGCTGCTCAGATCGGAACTGAGCACAAGCGCTTGGCAGACAACACCACAAAAAGCTTTACCCCTTGCCCAACAGCCTGCCACAGCCAGATGCTCCCATCCAGGCTCACATGGAGCAGAGATTTAATACATCAGCGATATTATCTATTTCAGTGAAATAACTTCTGCTGGGCAGCTCATCTTACCTTTCCTTGTAGTCCAAATTGCTAGGGCATAGGAGGGAACCAGACTAATTCTAAATTCCTCCTTTTGATATTTTTCTCAAATATGTATATGTGTTTTTAAAAAGCATTTGGTAACACTAAATTAAGTGAAATTAAGTCAGAAAATGAACTTAAAGAGCACAACTAGTGCACTCCAACAAAGATATGAAGGAATCTCCTTGCAAACACTAGCAGGGTGAGCACAGGGTTTTACTCTGCAATTCATTATTACTGGGCAATGTCACTTACAAATGCAGACAAAGCCTTTTTCTAACTTAATCCTATTTTTATTACCCCAAGATAAGAATTTTCCATTTTTTATCTTTGTCAGATAAGCTAAAGTAAGTTTCTTCTCCTGTTTTGACAGGGAATGGGAATTTGCACAAAACTGAAGAATCCATTATTTTCCCATATAGCTCTATTGCTTTGACAGCAGCACACCATGTGAGAAATATTGTCAGGACAAAGCCTATAATATGGTATGAGTATATACCAGAAACTTCTGAAGACTTATGCCTTAAAGGTATCTTTATTTGCACTACTAATAACCATGGCATGATTGGCTGTGGCCACCAGACTTCATTCTAAGTCACACCTTCCTCCATGCAATGGACTTGGAAAACAGTCTTGTTTATGAATCATTAAACCACGTCAAGACTTGCACCACTATAGTGCAGGATGGACATAAACACAAAAGTGGACTCAGGCTTCATTTACAGGTTCATAGAACTGACCAGAATTTTGATTCTTTCCTCAGATGGAAAGGTTTGAGTCAGTTATTACCATCTCAGCTCTGACTGCTTTTACTTCATGGAGCAGAAAGTGTGACTGGATAGGTCCCTGAGTACTCCCACCATTTCCAAAAGGCCCCAAGATGCACCATGAGCCTAACTCTCTCCTCATCAGCCTCCTATAATCCTCTTCAAATGCAAAAAGAAAAAATTAAGAAAGCCCTTGTCTGTTAAGCCCACACTGTTTGAAAAGCTGTTCTGCACTGCCAGAGTCTCTGTGAAAATGCAGTTTCATGTGCTTTGTTGAGTCAAATAACTGTTTTCTCCTCCAGTTGCTAATCCAGGTGTACATTGTCAGCTCCAGCGGACGAAGTGCAAGGAAACTACCTAGTCTAATAATGAAAACATGTCCACGATGACTGAAACTCTCATCAGAGCTTTTCTGCTCTGCTGAAGTTCCCAAAATCTAGCAAAGTATCTTTTACATCTCTGGTAGTTCACTTATACTTGCTTATCCTACCCACCATTTTAAGCTACGTTTGCAACTATCCCAGAATGACTGACAGAGTACTAAAATGAGTTTGCAGTTAGGGAACAATACAGAACTTAAATAGGAAAATCACAAATGAGAGCATATGAAACACTAATGAACATAAGAGAATTTTGATTATCCAGTCTGGTTTCTTAACACAGGCCATAGATTTTTAGTGCAGAAATGTGTACATCAGTCCATAATATCTAAATCAGAGTACATCATTTTCAAAAGACATTCATTCTTGATTTACAAACTTCAATCGATTACATAATTCAAATTGTCCTTTAATAAGTTGCTATAATGATTAAATATCTCAATGATTAAAATTTGCCTTTTTAAAATCAGAATTTATCTGGTTTCAGCTTCTGGACCCTTGATCTTGTTCTACTTTTTTTTTTTTTTTTTTTTTTTGCAAAGATTAAAAAACCATGGTTTTCACCACGTAGGTGTTTTCAGATCATGACCCAGTCACCTCTTAACCTTATCTGTGATAAACTAAGCAGATTGATTTTCTTAAAATCCCTCACTGGAAGAGCATAATTTTCTTCAGAAGAGAGAAGATATTGCTTCGTAAAACTTTTCTCAAATATTATGATACAGCTAGGTAGAGTTTTACAGAAAAAGTATCACACTTCTAACTTTGTTTTTAAGCCACACTATGAAAATTACTACTAACGTAGGAAGAAGTTGGACCTCCAGAGCACCTTCCCCATCTGAATTATACTATGATCCTTTAATTTCTCAGTTTCTCAAGACAGTCATTCTAGTTCTGCTAGGATAGAGTTAATTTTCTTTTTAGTAATTAGAAGAGCTGTGATTTAGTTTCAGTGTTTCAGTTCAGACTTATTATGAGATGAACTTTGATAAAAGTACTAATGTGATTAGTTGCTGCTGGAGCTCAAGGCCACTGTGTTTGGGTGCTTCACAGCTGCATCAGGACTGGGAGGGAGAAGGCAAGTGAATAGCAAAACCCAAACTGGCATTTGGATGTGCCAATTAAATATTCCATATCATGTCATGTCAGTATATTAACTGGGGTTGACCGGAAGACAAGGGTATTCTCTCTGGGATTGCTCGGGCTGGATCTTCCGGGATTTTGGTTTTGGGACTGTCTCAGTTCCGGGATCACTGGCTGGGACAGGTTGTGCATTGGTCAGCGGGCGGTGAGCAATTGCACTGTGCATCAGTCCTTTGTATATTCTGTTATCACTGTTGTTATCATTATAATTTTATTTTAATTAATAAATAGTTTTTATTTCAACGCATGAGTCTCCTTGTCCTTTTCTTTCCAATTCTCTCCCCTGCTCCCTGAGTGAGGAGGGTGGGAGGGTGAGAGAGCAGGCTGTGTTTGGCTGCAAGCAAAAAGGGTGAATCTACCCAAACCACCACAACAATGAACAAGAAGTGAGAACAGAAAGTGAGTTTAAAAGCAAGATAATCAGTACTTTTTAAGGAGAAAGCACTCCAGTGACTTTGATAGAACCATTTCATGTTCCACCAACTGAGCCTCTAGTTTCAAGAGCAATAGAAAGGATAAGTCATCATGGTCCAAGCATCAGTCTGACTTCATACGGAGGTATAACAGTTACAAAAAAGAAAAAAGGAAAATATTTGTCCCCATTATAGTAACCAGTCTTCTGAAGTACATGTTATAAAGACTATAGGAGAGATGCTAATTGCCCCATAAAATATGGCAGTTCCCATCTTTTTGTAGAAGAAAATCCAGTCTATAAAAAGCTGAATGTTTCAGAAGTAGTTTTACAGACCAGTTATTTAGCTTCATTCCCATTACATTTTGCAAGACATCATAATAACTGTGTGCTAAATATATGGCAATTTCTTTCATTTCATTTTGCAAGACACCATAATAACTGTATGCTAAGTGTATGGCATTTTCCTGGGAAATCCCTTTTCAGTGGAAAAGATTGTAATCATGCCAGGGAACATACCAGCATATTGCAACAAAACAACGCCCATGCCCCTATGGCCTCTGCATTTACCAGACACATCATCAGCTCCTTTAACCTAACTCATCTGTCTTACAAATCTGTCCCAGAAGACTGAGCTATAGCCATACTAACCTGAACTTCTGTCAATGTCATTCTAAGGAGTCTTAATTTTTTAACCAAATAAGTTATTACATTGGATTACTGCTTTGAATGCAGGTCTTTGGATCAGTTTGAGTAAGTCTACATTAGTGATTCTGTGTGGATCAGGGTGTACTTTTGAAGTGAACCTCTCAGTCCCTCCCAGTTTACCTCACTTTGGTTTACATCCCAGGACAGTCTCAGAGCAGATTAGCTGTATCCCTTTTGGATGGAATTAAGCCAGAAGACATACTTAGAGCTGGTATGAAGTAACCTCCCTTGAAACACTTACAGGGTGACCACAGGGTTTTGCTCTGCAGATTCACTTGTTAACACAGACATAGCCTTTCTATAATTTAATCCTATTTTGATCATTCTCATCTGTCAAAATAAGCTGAGAGAGAAACACCTCGCAGCCAGATGTTTGTAACTGCCTGCTACAGTTCTCTCTTTCCAGAATGGCTATAAAGTAATTCAAATGTATTCAGCCTAGTGCAGACATGTGCCTTCGGGTACAGAAGCCCGAAGAAGCAGGAATTGCTGTTTAAAGCAGCAAGTACTTCATACACGTGCTCAGTTTTTCATAGACTTTCTTAGTGTACTTGCTTACTGTGAATATATGGTTTATTCTGTCAATGGTGTGTGGTTAACACTCCCTATATACCTATCAATATGATAGACTTCATAATAAAGTTAAGAGCCCAGCATAAGTGCAGAAAAACAAGGAATTTTGGAGACAAGACTTGAATTTTATCCCCCACCCTTCCTTACATTGGAACTTTATGAAACAGTTACATACTAGTTTCTTTAGACACAAAAGTAAAAACCAACATAACAGGAATATAAACAGTGAAAAATGTACATGTTCTGACAGGTTCCCATATTTCCTCAGAACTGATGTATTTTCTGTCATTTTGCAATTTCCCAAATGTTTTTGTTATACTTTTGTCCTTTATCTCAATGATAACTGTACCATTTCATACTGAGACAGGGATGAAATAATTTGATTCAAAAAAAAAACATCTAGTTGACAGTTTACACTATTGAAGAACACATTAATAAAAGAAGGATGTCAGACGACGTACCACCACTTAATACTGAGTTCTGATGCCTGTGACAAAAATGCCATGAAAGAGCTCTGTGGTTTTGCTGTGTGTTGTTTTATTGGTTTGTTTTTTTTTAATTTTAGTTGTTGTTGTTGTGGGGTTTTTCGGGTTGGTTTTTTAAATTTTTTAATTTATTTATTTATTAGTTGGAGAAACAGCAAGTATACCTTAAGGCAAGTCCCACTTAAGGTTTGTTTGTTGTTCATTCCCCTATCACCTATAGAGGTAATGCTCTGGCATTGTGTTACATTATGCAAAACATAGGCTTACTTATTATATATTGGCACAAAAAGACATTTTGGTTACCAGGATCTACCAAGCAAGTACTCCTGAAATCATGACCTTATAAATTGATCTTAGGTGCCTTGCTTTCTATTTGTGTGACCTAGCAAGCTTTCTGCAGTTTTCAAAAGTAACAAGTAAAATATCAACTGAAATCCAACAGCTCTGCAGATGCCCAGAATTTTCCAAAATCAGCCCCAAATCACATTACCTATATTGAGTTATGATCTTGGTGTCTGATCATCTTTTACATAACTTTCCAGCTCAGCTCTGCAGCCCAATTCCCCACCATTTTCTGCTGAAAGCAAGAGACATTAATGTTCTTTCTACTATTTTTACTAGATCTGATGCTGTTGGACAAAATTCTTCTGACCTATTATGAAAAGCTTCCAAATTGCTGGAAGGGAATTTGGCTGAAAGATTCCCACTAAGTGCTCATGCAATGCTTTAAAATTTTGCCTGTGAATGATTAGACAGCGGTTAGATGAATAAAAGAAAATTTAAGTACCAGGATGTGGTGAGATTTCAATTCCCTACAAGATACTATGTATAAATTATTCTGTATTATATTCAAGTAATTCATAGACCTTTAGAGCAAAACTAATTTTTCTTCTGTTGAAATAACAGAGAATATTCTACTTCTACTGCAATAACGTAGAATTCAAGAATCAGTTACTTGGAAACGTTATTTCTAGAACAGTCTATAAATATTGTAACTTTTTTTTCATAGGAAAAAGGTGCACTGAAAAAAATAAGGTCATGATTTCTTTTGGGGTGGGCATTTTTCAACTTAAATATCTGAAAACTTTCAAAATTTAAAAAAGTTTTAGTTCTACATTTTGAGACTAAAAATTGGAATTCTTTCAGGACAAATGCATTTTCCATACTGCAAAATAAATTACAAGAAGATATACTAATGCTACTGTTACTTCTGAACAGGAAATTAAAGTTTTGAAGACACACCAAGCTGCATGATCATGTTTGAGTACTTCATATAGTGTCAGAATCATTCAGAATTTTCTATGCTTGACAATAATTCAGCCCATGAAATTCTGGCCTGATTTGGAATAACAAAGAATTGCTTCAGCTCACCCAGCAATTCAAAGGCAAAACCATGCAGAATTGGGGTACAATAAGAAGAGACCTATATCTTCAGGAGCACTGTTCAAGGCTCTTTCCACAGCTAAACAATTCTGCTAGTTGATGCAGTGAGAAAGTTTTCCCTAAATCTATCTTTTCACAGAATATTTGGAGAAGCAGCTTAAAAGCCTTTGTTCTCAGGGAAATGCAAGAGCTGCAATTACACCAAGCCCCTTATGGAGAACCCTGGTGGGAAGAGGGCCCTTGTACAACGTCCTCTTCCGCAAATCTAAACAAAAGTCAGGCGTAATACATTTCAGAATGAGGATGCTGAATTCCCCAGCTACTTCAGCAGAACAAATCAGGATGCATACCACCATCCTGCATATCAGGATGAAAGAGATCAGTGGTGGAGACAAAGGAGGAATAAAACAAACTCTCTGCAGTGAGAAAAATGAAATGGGGAAGCTCCACAGTCTGCTGAAGAAAATTCAGTGTCCTGTTCTTTTTGTCAGAAGATAAATTTTCTCAGTAACAAATATACTTGATGATTTTTATTTTTTTAAAGAGACAAAAAAAAATGTTTCAGCAGAGAAAATACAAGTTTCTGTTTCCAGAGCCAACATAGTAGCATATGTTAACACTGAAAAACATCCTTAAGTCACTGCAGGGCAAGTGAAATACAGCAATGATAAATATCTGATACCAGAGATACTAGGTTTAATGCAAAAGAGAAAATATCCTCTAAAAGGATGTTATCTAGGATGGAGTCACAGGTAGACCTGATTATTCATGAGTGATAAAAGTTCTTCCTACCACATCATCCATACCACTAACAGATACTTAAAGGGTCTGTCTAGCAGTAACAGGGTAGACTTCCAAATACTCTAGGACACTCATGGTCTCCACTGGACTTACTTTACATCAGCAAGTGGAATTATGCTCATTTTTAAACAAACGCTAAGCTGTTTAAAGCTTTAAACCTGCATCCATTTTCCAGTGTTCCCCTCTATAATTATTTTCTACTTCTATGATATTATCGTAACTGTTGAAACATTAATACATGCACATTGAGTTGATTTCCAAATAAAAGTCTGATTGCAAATGACAGCAAGAGATTTTATTTCAACATGGGTGTCAGCAAAGAAAAAAAATAAGACAAAAAAAGGTATTACAGGTTGTACATAATGCTAGTTGTGAAGGCAGATAACAACAGATAAGCATAAATCATCCACCTAAACAAGAAACAGTAGCAACTGAAGAGAAATGGGTAATAGAGAGAAAAAGAGTTGGAAAAATTCATTGCATAAAAGAAGTGAGGGTGTTTAAAAGGGCTGATATATACAGTATTATTTCTGTGCTCAGCCATATTTACTGTAGCTTTAAGGATGTTAGGACTTTACTCATGTTTATTTCATCTCTGCACATCCATAACTTAAATCCCTGAGCTCCCTCAACTGACTTTTGATTTTCTGCAGAGACCCAACCTATCAAATAGCAAAGGTATTCTGTCTCCTTGCCACCAGCCCTAAGTGACTCCTGGAAGATAATCAGTAGACAAAACATGCGTTTATAATGCAACCTTCAAGGGACTAATCACTTGAGCCTGCATGTAGCTAAGGGAGGGGAATGATCTGTCAGCACTTGATTTCACAGCACTCAAAGGACATACATCTCCATCCAGCGCTGCTAGTGCCAAGCCACACAGTTCCCCTCCTCAGCATTGGTTGCATGTGGCTCTCAAGAGAGGTCTGCTTGTGGGCACCATTGTTTCAGTGAGTACAGAGATTTCTGCTAATCATTTCTAAGCCAGAAAAGGCTTCATCATTTTGAAGAATAACCCATCTTAATATTTTTCATTTTAGGACTCAGGGGTGAAGTTGCATGTGGGAAACCAAACCAACAAACTGGTTTGCAGGCCTATGCTAAGAGGCCAATGCATGATAAGTGAGGTTAACAGAGTTTTAGGCTTTGTTGCTCTTCAGATTTTGAAGATCTAAGTAGAAATCAATAAACTGTTTCTAGAATGGAAATGCATTTGACATCACAGAATGGTAGTGGTTGGAAGGGACTTCGGGAGATCTTCTAGTCCAGGCCCCCTGCCAAAGCAGGTTGACCTAGAGAGGTTGCATAGGATCACATCCAGGCAGGTTTTTAATATCTCCAGAGAAGGATACTCCATAACCTCTCGGTAGCGTGTTGCAGTGCTCTGGCATCCTCACAGTAAATAAGTTTTTCCTCATCTACAGGTGGAACTTCCTGTATTCCACTTTGTGCCTGTTGTCCCTTGTCCTGTTACCGGGCATCACTGAAAAGAGTCTGGCCCCATCTTCTGCCTTGCAAGGCAGGAGAGGCTGACTTTACAGGAGCCTGGGATGGTGTGATCTCAGTGGTCTAATGGTGGCCTTTGGGTAGAGCCCTGCCATTAAGTCTCTGTGAAGGCCTTTCCGTGAGAGAGAACCAGATGTAGCCACTAACAGGGAAACAGAGGCCAAGCCACAGCCTTTAGCCCCATGGTTGACTGCATAGCAAGTTGGATCATGGTACAACAGGTACGGTATATCCCCAGAAGTTCATTCCCCATCCTTACTTGGAGCCTTAGTTGTAGAGCAGAGCTGAGCCTTAAGTTGTTTTTATGCTAGTAGTAATAATTGCCTCAATTGGCTCTAATTCTCACTTATTACAGGTCCTGGTCCCCACACTCATACCAAAGTTTAAGATAACTAAGTTCTGCCTTCACCCTTCAGGAAGAAAATCTCAGGATGACCACCAAGTCAAACTGACATATCAGGGGGAAACCTGGCCTGCCAGGGACAGCACTAAATACATCCCAGGGATAAACAGAGGTCTGACTGCTCTCCAGAGCTGCTGATGCACTGCTTTGCAACACCACTGAGTTCACCCTTACTGGAACAGCCTAGGTACTCACAAGTAGAGTCAGGAAAGCCCTTTCACACAATCCTGCTAGGCATCTTCCCCAGGAAGCAGGATCAGGGTAAGACACTTCTGTGTTAGTGTTCCCCTAGACGTTGCCTTCAATATAATGCTGCAATTACACCCTAATGAGTATTTCAGTTCTCCCTAAAGGAAAAAAAAATCCAAAATGTGTTTTTGCTGTTTTCTAGTACATCAGCTGGCTGCTCTTCAATACATATCAGAAACAGCTGTAGTTCTCAATGGTGTGGGAACTTCAGGTCATTGTCCTGCTGGACCCATGGCAGACAGACAAATTCAGAATCTGTTCTCTTCCCTCTCCTTGACTTTTTTTTTTTTTTTTGCTTTCTCTGAACAGCTTGACTGGCAGACTAAAGAATAATCCTGTTCACAGCTAATGTGCAGTAACAGGATTGAGGAAAAAACTGACTTAAGAAGCTTTCATCTGGGTCAGGACATATCGATAACATGTTTAAAGATATATGCTCTGCACTCTTGTGCAGAGACAAGTGTTTCAACTATAAGCTTTAAAATAAAATAACCAAATAACCAATCAAAACACAATCCCATGACGCAGCTACTGAACTATTAGACTATGTGAAACAATTTCCAGTCACAACATTTACTTTCTTCACAGGTTATGGAGTGCTGCAAATGAATCAAAGAAAAATGTTTCCTTCCTTTACAAAACCAAATTTCTTCATCCTTCCTTCATGTATCAAGTTCTCTATGCAATAAGGTCCCCAAGTGCCCAAACAACAAGATAAAGCTACTGCAACAAACTGTGCCTGTCAATGTCAAGAAAAGGGGACCACTCTTAGGCCATAGCCATCTCTGATAGCCATTGATCCACTCATGTCTTTGAGACAACTTTTATGTCCCTCAAAGTCTTTTCAATACTGGATCTCTAAACATGTTTCATTAGTGGGTATCAACACTATGGATTTTATCTCTCAGCAATGTCTTCTCTTCCAGTAATGACAAGGTGGGTCTTTTGGACAGTGACATCAAGAGAAACCAACAAGTTCAAGTCCCACAGTCTTCAATTTCCTGTAGAAAGCTGAATATGAGGGATTTTTTTATGACATTTTATTACAGTTCCAAATACCATTAATGATAAAAAGTAGTACAAAAAACAGTGGCTGTTACACTGACTGTTATAAAGCGGATAACTTTACCAGCCCAGCTTATAAATGGCCTGAGTCAGCTTTTCAGAAACCTTAATATCAGTCTTGCATAGCTTGCACTATAATACACCCATATCATGCATTTACTTTGACTGTAATCCCGAAGTCTTAGGAGTAAATTCAGCTCATGTATGTGTCTGTACGCACAACTCATCTAGTTTGAGTGATGCTGAAACTGCTTATATTAGGATTAAATTGAGTCCATAGATATTTTTCCAGGAGCTAAACAGGGTTGTTGGTTTTTTTTTGTTTTTGTTTTTGTTTTTGTTTTTTTTTGTAGAGTCACAGAATCACAGAGAAGTCTAGGTGGGGAGAGACACTTGGAGTTCATCTGATCCAACCTTCAGGCCCTATATCAAGTTATGCAGGTACCTGTCAACCAGAATCTCTAATATTTCCAGTAAACAGGATCCTACCACTTCTCTGTGCAACACATCCCAATTGGTTCTCACAGTTCAGGTATTCCCCCCTCCCCACAGTCAGATGGAGATTCCCTGGCACTGTTCATGCCTGTTGCCTTTATCCTGTCACCACATACTTGTGAAGAGAGAGAGCACTTCTATCATATCCATAATTACCTTTTAGAGACTGGAAAACTGATTAGTGCCCCACAAAGCCTTTGCTTCTCTAGGTTGAATAAACCAAATTTCTTCATCCTTCCTTCATGTATCAAGTTCTCTAATACTCTCATAATCTTGGTGACACCTCCACTGAACTCTCCTTAGTTTTTCAACTTCTCCTGAACTGGAGGATCAAAACTGGACACAGTCGTCCCAGCTGTGGCCTATAAAGTGACAAAGTAGCATGAAATAATCACACCCCTTGATCTCCTGACTGTACTGCAGCCCAATAGACTGTTTGCTTTCATTGCTGCAAAGCTGCCCTGCTGGGTCATGTTCAGCTTGCTGTCTTCCAAGACTCTCAGGTCCTTCTCAGGTGCACTACACTCCAACCAGAGCCCAGTCTGTATTACTGCTTGGGATTATTCCATATCAGATGCAGAACTTCACATTTATCTCTGTTAAAATCTTGTTGGGCACCTTTCAGTCTGTCAATATCCCTCTGTACACTGGCTTTTCCTTCTCAGATTCTACCTCTTTTCCTAGTCTTGCATCATCTACAAGCTTGGCACAGATGGATTTGATTCCTTCATCCAGATTGTTTATAAACATATTGAATAGTATCAAACTCAGTGCTGATCCCTGAGTAACTCCACACATATCCAGTTGCAAATTTGACTTTGAGCCATTAGTTATCAACAACTTTGAGCTCAGCAGTCTAGCCAATTCTCCATGCAACTTATGGCCCTTGTCTACTCCATGTTTTACCAGGCTGTCAACAAGGATGTTGTGGGAGAGCATGAAAAATGGCCTGCTAAAATTTAGATAGATGATGTCCAAAATACTACCACCCTTCATTGGCCAAGATGTTTCATAATACTAGACAATAGGGCACAGTTTACCCTTGGTAAATCTATGTTGGCTTTTGACAGTCACCTTCTTGCCCTTCATGTACCCAGAAAGAGCTTCTATGAGGACTCATTTTACATTTTTTCCAGGAACTCAAGTGAGGATGACTCCTCCCAAACCATCTTTTTCCCTATTTTATAAATTGATGAAATATTTGCCCTTTTCCTGTCATATTGCACTCCCACAATCTCCAGGTCCTTTCTAAAAAAAATAGAAAATAGCTTTGCAAAGATGTCGGCAAACTTGACACCTTTAGGTGCATTATGTTGCATCTTACAGACTTGTAAGTGTCCAGTTTTTACAGAAGGTTCCTAACTTGACCCTGCTGTGATGATAATGATTTGCCATTTGCTTTGGCATTGCTTCCCATCACAGGGACTTGGGGTTCACTTTACTTGTGAAGATCAATGCAAAGGCAGTGTTGAGCATGCCAGCAGCAGTCCTGCACCTTCCTTGTAACTTCTGGTTGCTACTAACATGCCTATAGGAGCCTTTCCTGTTTTCTTGAGGTATCTTTAAGGTAGTCTCAAAGTCATCAAACACAAAATACTTTAGCCTCCAAAGCAGACTCTTCTGGGATGCTTCCTAATAGCCCCATGAGTCAAGATGAAATATGCTCCTATGAAGTTCTGGGTCTTCATTCTACTACTTACCTACCTCTGCCTCTTAAGACATTAAACTTTACAACTGCACAGTCACTGCAGCCCAGGCTGCTGTTGAAGGTCATAGTAATAGGTATTATACCTATCTACAGACCATACAGGATAATAAGAGGATACAGACCTACAAGATAATAACACCTATCTACAGGCCATAAAAGCAGATGAAAATTCCTTGTCCAGCTGCTTTTGCAAAGCAAGTTTAATAGTATCATTAGGTGCTAGATAATATGGGCCTCATCCTTCCTCCTAAGAGCTCAGTAGGAGTCTTTGGTTAAAGCTCAGTCTGCAGGAAAACTTGCAACTAGCCACATGATACACATGACTCTGCACAACCTTCTTTTCCCACACTCCATATTTTGAGCTACAAATTATTTGTCTACAAAAATCAGAATAAAAAAATGATTCATTTTTAACAATTATGAACTGATTGCAGGGCCAGGGAACTGGATAAGAGACAGATTTTTCAGAAACTCTTGAGAAAAAAAAAAAAAAAATCTTGATTTCCCTAAAAGTAAAACTCTTTTGGACCTTTCTGGAGATAGAATTTTACCCTCTCCCCCAACAATATTACAATTTTCAAAATGTTGTGTAGATTCTAAGGGCTACATCCTGTCCCTTGTTTAAATTTTATTATCACTGAAGAAACCCTTTGAATTTATTTAGATTATTTTTAAGCACAGATGGTGTTTATGATAAACACAGGTGACACACAAGTTCCCCATTGAAAGTTTCTTTCATCTAGGAATGTCTGAATACCAATCTTTGGACTGCAAAGGTTTTCATTTAGGAAATGCTTTGTTTGGCACCATATCTCAGCCAATTGGGATTATTTCTAAGGACAATTTTTTACTACAAGGGGACTATGATGACACCAAAATAGCTAACGACACATCCTCATATAACAAAACAACATCTTAAGCTAACATTCTTCCAAAAAATCTGCCTGAGCTTTAACAAAATCTCCGGTGAATCTGAAAATTTAAAAGTAGGCAGCAGGTTACTTGCATACACTAAGAACTTGCATTTTTTTATCATTCTGTCACAATTGTTTCCAAGGGCTGGAGTTTAAAGCAATCTCAACATTGTTCAATAAGACTTACAAATTAAACAGTTACTGTGCTTTGTAGAGTCTTTTGATTGAGTTCTGCAGGTGGAAATTGAGGACTGGTGCCAAGTAGAGCCTGTGATTTCTAAATGGCAAAAGTCAGAACTGTGTTACCTCAGTTTTGTTTTTTTTTTATTATTTTTTTTTTCAGACTAAATGCACTTTTCTCTTCTGGAGGCTGGCAACAACAGGATTGCTAGTCCTAGTCCTTTCTGTTCCTACATTTTTACCTTGTAAAACTACATAGTTTTGAGATTTTTTTTCAAAAACTTCTCAGAATTAAAAGTCTTCTGCAATACAACCTTCCCTTATGCTAGCTTCTGACCTAACATAGTAGTTAAAACCAAAATAAAGGAAAAATAACCCAATTTATTTAGCTATAGTTACTTCTGTTTTACTAAACAAGTCTACCATTTCCCACAAGAATATTTGTAATCTATCTTGGTATCTTTCCTAAAGTCTCAGATCCCACAGTCAAGTGAAAACTTTCAGTAGAAAGTTAAGTGTTAAGAACAGAACATGTGTGAATTTTTTAAAAAGCTGAGAATATTTGAAGTAGTGTCAGGATTTCGTGATGCTTGGCTCATGCTTTTTGAAGCTCAAGGTTGGCAATACACACGTTCACATCACCATAACTTGTAGCAATACTGCTGTCCTCATCCCATTTTCAACAAAACACTCAAGAGTCAGAAAAATACCTTTCCTGATGCCAATTTTATTATGAAAGTGGTTTTCTAGAAACAACCACATAAAATGCAAACCTAATGTGTTATCTTCAGACTTGATGATTCTTAGGGTATCTTCTTTCAGGGCTCATCCTTCTCAAACTCTAGCTGTACTTACCTATGGTCAACTCAGACTTTCCATTTATTGATAATGATGCAGCTACACCTTTAGACAACAGCGTGATCCCTTTAATTCAGCAATGTACTAGAGACAAACACTGTCTAGCAGTTAAAACTGCCTTTCTATAGTACATTTTTCACTGCACCTGTTTTCTCAAGACCAAAATTTCCTATCTACAATTTATACACATTTCATGCGATTTGTTGGAAGAGAATGTGGGTACAGTATTCTGTGCAAATTAGTCCAAAACTTGCTAAATTGTGAGGTGAAAAAGACATCATTCTCTAGAATGAGAAAAGGATGAGCCCTGAAAAAAGTCACACTAGTAACTGCTTTGTTAAGATGATGACATCAATATTTGCAAGTTTTAGCTCTTCTGGATGGACATGGACAGACAAGATGACAGTGTGCTGGCTTTAGAGTCTCTGAGATTTGTAGTAAAGGCCTTTAATACCACTGACATAATTAAATTGCACCACTAAAACAAGAAGCTTAACTTTGCAATGCTTTTTACTAAATTTACACAATGATTCTGAAGTAATTGTGATCCACCTCACCCTTTTGCTACAGTAATTGTTGTCAAGTAACGTCATAAATAGCAAGTCAGTATTATTTTATCCTTAATGTTTAGACAGCAGGTGAAACAATTCAGCTTGACAAATGCTGTGAAGATTCAAATTCATTTTCATGAGCTTCAGATCTACACTTCCAGGACAGGAAAAAAAACACCTGTTAATTGAAACTCACAACAATTCAACTTCATATGACAAAAGTATTTTGGTTTATTTTGCATTTCCCCACAGCAGCATTCATCAAACAGCCATGCTGCAAGATCCTGTCTCTTGAGACAGCAAGGTACTCAAAACTGAAACAAATTCTCACATTGGTATGAAAGCATATCTCTGAACCATACGTATTAGCAAGATAATGCTTTGCACTGATTCCTTATTGAGTAGACTGTAGCACTAAAGTACTATTCATGAACCCATGCATAATGGTAAAAGCAATCTACCCGATGATGTGATAGGTAAATAAATATGGAAACAGAGTGGGAGGAAGTATTTCTTTGCTTTATGATGCCAAAAAAAAAAGCTTTCGGCATATTGGCCCTTGAAAGAGAGGTGATTGTAGCCGTGCACCTTCCTCTGTAGTGCACATTCTACTAGAGAAACACATTTTGAATAGCCTAAGTTTTCAGGGCTACTCTAGCTTTCATTTTGTCTGGGTTACTGTGAATGCTCCCACGTGGTGGACAGGCACAACCAAAAAGAATAAGATGTCAGCAAGAGAAATGGGCAAAAGATGATGCTTACATTTCTAGGGTAAAATTTGCCCTTTTTTTTTTTTTTGCTTTCACCTGCATTCACATACCGCAGTCAGTGTTACTAAGGAGCTCTGAGACAGAATACCTGGGACAGCTCTGAGATTAAAAGAGGCTGAGGAAATATTTTTCCATGCCTAATTCCTATCAAGTCTAACGAATAGAAATGATCTACTAGCCTTTTAGAAATGAGAAAGGGGGAAATAACAAAACATTGCCAATGTCTGCTGAGCAGGGTTCATTTTCAACTAGTATGAATATTTGTCATTTCAACACACAGTGGCCCAGAAGCTGCCAAGCTGACAACACTTTTCAATTATAAGAAAAAGCATGTCTGAAGTTTCTCTTTTTCTGAAGGGTGACATCTGTCTGAGTGGCAGACTCTGCTCTGTAGCTTAAAGCATCTGCACCATCTCTTTTACCATGTAAGAAATCCATTGTGTCAGTTAGAACAAGGTAAGTAGATGCTCCTTACACCTCCTGTTAACTTGGGCAACAGTCATGCTGCCACAGATAATTAAGGCTCACAGTTTACACACTGGACTTGTGTAGAAACAAACAACCATCTTCTTTTCTGTTTTAACATTGGTTTTTGGTAGCTTTCCTCCAAATATTATTGGTCATTATTGCTAAACACACTCAGTTTATCACAGCTCTCATTTGAAGTGTGCAGTTCATAACAGACATCATAACCACTACAACAGATAAATCAATCTTTCTTTCAGGATAGGTCATCCCTTCTCTTGCAAGAAGAGAGGATTGCTGGGATTGTCCCTTCATGGAAATGTGCGCTCAGAAATCTAGTGGAGGACCACGTCTGAGCCTTGGGAGATAGCTGCTGAATATACCCTAAACTTCACACTGTCTAAGCTTCAAAAAATTAATGGACAAAAAGTTGGCCCTTCTACCTAGCCTGGATTCCCAAGAATGTCCCAAAACCCATTTCTATCACAGCTAGGCCCCACAGTCCCAGTCATATTCTGTCCCTTGTAGGTAAGACTTCACTGAAAATACAATAGGATCTTGGGCTACATCACTCTTCATTATTTCCTTCTCTTAGAAAGGGGCACAGCATTCATCCTTCTCCATCTATCTCCTCCTCTACATGCCCAGAGTTCTATGATCAGCAGTTAGTGAAGGACAGAGCTTCAGAAATAACTGAGCTGCTCTTCCACAAAACAGAGGGGCACATGTGGAAGGATTGTTTTTCTGCATAAATTGTGAAAGAGTCCTCACATTTGCTCACTGCTTGTGCGCTGCCCTCATTAGCACATGACTGACATGAAACTCTCAGTACTTTCAAGATTGGTCTGTGAGAAGTGGAAAAAAAGGCTAGAGGGGGTTTTAGTCTTACTTTACTGATCTAGCAATAGAAATTTTACAGGAGTAGGTTCATATGGAAACCAAATTGCAGTCAGTTTACCTGCTTATTTTGTAATTTTAGTACATTTCTCATTAGTAATTGTATGGAACCATAATGACCATGAAAACAGAATGAGGTTTTTTTCACTCTTCTTCCAGGTGGGCAGGTCTCTGAATTATTTCTCCTCATTAAGTAAAAAACCTTCCATTTGGTTGGCATGACAGTGACACAGGATCTCTCAACAGCTGTTTCAAAGGCTGCTGGAAACTACAGAGCCTTCCATATGGGAAACAAGAGTGTATACCTCCACATTATTAGGAGTTATGTGGGTAAATCCTCACTTATTAAGATAAGAGTATGCTTCATTCAGCATCAAATTAATAGCCAGTGTTTTCCTAATTCACCATAGCAACAACAATATAATAGCAAAGGAGTGAGAACAGCCTGGGAAAAGCAGACTGTGTGTTCAGGACAGTAGATGAAGCAAACAACAGCTTACATTTTACATTTGTTGCATACAGAGCTTTGCTAGTGGTCAGTGCAAGATTAGCAAAAGATAAAAGGCAAGATGTGGTGTACAACAGTGTCATCTAACTACCTATGAGAAGTTCATAGCCTGTTCTTGCAAGTCTCAAACACTACAGTTACCCTCCAGGTGAAACATTTAGCATTTCAGCATCCCAACTGGCAATAATACTGCAGTCTGTTCCAAGATCAATGAATTGTGGAGTCCTGTATTTTCTAAAGATGTAAAATAAGGAATTAAGAAAAATAAATGAAATACTTTATTACCTCCGAAACCAGCCGGAGATCTACATAAG
Source organism: Antrostomus carolinensis (assembly GCF_000700745.2). NCBI lineage: Eukaryota > Metazoa > Chordata > Aves > Caprimulgiformes > Caprimulgidae > Antrostomus > Antrostomus carolinensis. The sequence goes on along the minus strand of NW_010328275.1, from coordinate 7,617 downwards.
AGCTCATAGTAAGCTGTTGCTACAGGATAGAATCTGTGAAGATGATAAACCAAACAAAAAAAACCCCCAAACATTGTCGTACAAATTAAAACAAAGCTATGGAAAAGTTGATTTTATACTAATATGCAGGATGACAGTACAAAATAGAAGCTGACCACCATCTAGCCCTCTGTGAAATATCTCAGAAGATGGTATGCTTCATTTTATTCAGCTACATGCTCCATTTTGCATGGTGTACATCTGTCTGAGGTTTTGTGCTCTCACGTGGACATAATTATGGAACCCATCACTTGAATAAAGTGAATATAAAATCTGGAAGAAATTCCAGGTTGCAAGCCCATACATTTAAATGGTACCAGGCTGTCACCTTAAATATTTATTGCTCAGAATATTCTACCCTCTCCATCTCACCCCAAAAAACACCTTTTTTTTCCTCTATAGCCAGGTGCTAACTGTTATAAAATTGCATGCCCCAAAATATCCTTTCAGAACCATTGAAACCATTGAAAGAAGAGAACATTAGGCACAAATAAGAGTGATAAGATTGTACCATAAACTAATACAAAATGTCAAGTCACTGAACAGATCAAATCATTTCCATCACAGTGGTACGAGATCCCTCATCATGTTCAGCTAACTGGGAAGACAGGCAGCAATGACTGCCAAAATAAGTCTAAAAAAAATTGCTAAAAAAAAAAAAAAAAAGAAAAGAGAAAATAACTAAAATGTTGTAGAGCAAACTAAGTACAGCTCTAAGTAGGTAAGTGAAATACCTTAGTAGCATGTGAGACACTCGGAAGTGAAAAAATTTGATATTTTCTCTTAATAGCAATTGTTTTATACCTAGTACTTGCATAATTCCACATTCAATTTATACTGAATTCCATTGACCTAGCATACAATCAAGACAGCACCAGTGAAAGCCATTTTATCTTAAAAAAATAACTCCTTTATGATCTATGATAACACAGTCAACATTAGGTGCTTACATTTGTTTACCTGTAACAATTATATAATAAAAGTAGATCATCATGGCTGGAATGGTATGTGGCTTTATATACTTTCTTTATTTTATATGCCTATACACACTAAGCTAGTACACAATATGCACTCGTTCTATTGACACAGAAATAAAAGATGTCCTTGGGTATTCTTGATGCATGAAGTATGAAGGATTCATAAAAAAATAAATTCCTAGTTACCCTTTCAGTGACAGAAACTAGATGAAGGACTCAGAACTTGAACTGATGTTTTGGGGCTTTTTAAGGTATCTATACCTTTTACATCTCACATATAATTACATATGCAATTACAGCTTTCCTCTTTTGTGTTTTCAACTCCAGTATGAGCAATATGTGATGATGGGTTAAATTCAGGGCTTTGACCTTTTTTTACTTCATCTCTAATTACATATGGCTTCCCTTTGCATTACTCAGACAGCACAACAGTGGATAGCAGACTAGAAATTATGCACTTCATAAATATCTATGGCACATTCTGCTTGGATTTGTTTAAACTACCTTAATCTCGTAGAAGCAGGCGTTATGTACATACTATAGTCAATCTGACCATGCTAACAGCAGGTAAATTTGGCTTTTTAGAGAGGACTAGAAGTCTCTGCAACCTTAATGCATACAAATCTTATCCTTCCTGCAACACTTGTGAAATTTCATCATCTTCCTCTTCAAGAAGTATCTTAAGACTTCCAGGAAAGGAAAAAAAAAAAAAAACAAACCATAAACCCACACATTCAGAGGAGCACAGCTGATTTAATAGCTTCCTCTTCCCAGCCTGAGCTTTTCTAAGCAGTCCTTTGAACCAGTACCCTTTTGGATTCAAATAGTATGACTAATAATTGCCATATATGTCTCAGAATCTTCTATGCCCATTAAACTACAGTTAGTTTTTCCCTCCACCTCTTACTACATCAAACACAACTGTCACCTTTTCTTAATGATCTCATTCTAGAGGCAAGCCTATTTGCCTTATCTCTTATTCCTTATGTAGCCTTTAACTGAGAGTAAGCTACCCAGTAGTGTTGTGGTTAGCACACAGAACGGTCATGTTTGTTCCTCTGTTCATTTAAGCCTGTTGAGGCTTGTATTAAAGAGCTTTTAAAGATAATTGAGAGGCTCAACCTTTTTGTTTACCCAAGCTCTTGAAAATCTCATCTTCCTTTGACTTTAATCTGGTAAACCTTTGATGTTAGTTGTTAACCTGCTTGTATTTATCAACAACTCAAAATTCACATTACTGCAGAGAAGTAGCAAGCCTCTGCTTAGTCTGTGCACGTGCAAGGAGGAAGGGGGACAAGGGTGGAAAGAGAAGCTTTATTGAACCAATTTCCATGAACAAATCCTTTACACTTGAAGCGTTTTCTCTTACCACAGGATATTTGGGCTAGCTACTGCCTAAAAAGTGTGTTGTAAACAGAGGTGTTTATAGACCAGGAAATAGTTAATTGCTGGGAGAAACACAGATAAAAAGATACAGTTTTAAGGAAAATGAAGGTGCTATTTACTTTGCAATTGTCTATGTCTTAATGCTTTTGCATTTATAGACATTCCCTTGGTAAGGTCATTAAGTACCTTTCTTTCCCCACATATGTTTTCACAAGTCACAGAGGCACAGCAATAATATAGCACATCCTCCTCCCATTTAGGCTGGCTGATTTCAGGCATCTGCACTTGCACCAAAAGCAGCACCTCATTCCTTCTGCTGTTCCAGAGGGTCAGGGTCTAAGCTTCCTACAGGACACACATGTGACCTCAGCAGTTGTATCCCACAAAAAAAGAAAAAAAAAAAAAAACACAAACAAACAAACAAAACAACAGCAACAAAAAAACCCCACTGCAGCCCCCAGGGCTCTCCTCCCAGTGAGGAAGTGCAAGGTCTCCTCTGTGGGCTAAGACCCTGACCACCAAGTACTTCAGATAATTGAAACTAATGCAGTGACTCTGAAGTTACCTGCACTGTGTCTCACATTTCACATGGAGCTGGCATGAGCAAATTTCTAGCACAAAAAGGAAAAAAGAGAGTGCTCTTAGGAGCGCCCAGTGGTGTTCCACAAATCAGAGATGCTGATGCCAGACAGCCACAGCATTTGTACTGATGACCTGGCTATTTATAGCCAGAGGAAAAGCAGCAGCACACTTCCTCTACTTTCTACTTACACCCTTTAAGGCCTCATTTAGGAACGTACCCAAATTACAGCCGTTGATCCCTCACCATCAAATCACACTGAGAAAAGTGCAAGTGTAGAGCAGGAAGGAACTGTGGAGTTCGACTTTGCTTAAATTCACATGGTGCCTTATTGGCATTCAGAGTTCACATTGCTGCAACGAAGGTGGGCCACCAAGAATAAAAGCCACTGAGGGGCTGCTTGTCTAGTGAGCAAAATCAATGAGACTTGTGGCTCCTTCCTTTGATATTCACCAAATCTTCTCACTCTGTGCAGAATAAAGTTACCCCTGAGAGGAAACCAAAGTCAATTCATGCTTGCCCCACACAAAGTCAGCCGCCTGTGCAAAGTTTCAGACATCACAATGTCTGTCTAAAGGTCCAAATAACAAGATCAAAAACCCCTCCTGGAAAGTATGAATTAAGGGTATCTCGCCTAGGGAATAACACATGTGTAAATATATGTTTACTATTATGCATTTTACTTTTGTAAAAGTCAATAAAGGTGAGACAGGTGAAAGGGAAATGTTAATTGCAGCACTCTCAAAAAGTCCTTCTCGAGATTCCAAAAAAAGGAGCTAGATTCTCTTCTCAGGTTCAAAGCGCCCTTGCTGTGCTGGACCAACAGAGCAGCACAGTTTGAAGTTGAAAAGAGGGACAGTGTGGCTGCTGCTCTTTGAAGAGTGGAATAGGAAAGAGTAGCATTTACGAAGCTTGGAAAGCACTTTTAGAAAGATACACCTTTTTCTGAGGGAGAAAATATGTATATTTTTAAATGGTAGAAGTTTAATGAAAAATGGGAAAAAGTGTTTTACAAAACTTCATTTTGGTGATCCATTTTCTATGAATAGCACCTTTTTTCCCCCTCATTATTTCTCCCACCCAGGAAAGGGGTTCTGTGGCAGCACTGATAAAAAAAGTCAAATACCTGTATTGATGGACGTGTTTTTAAGCATTGCGTATACTTGGCAATGACAAATTGCTGCTTTAAACATACATGCATATATAGGGTGTATGTGACTGTAGAAATGTATGCACACACATACACACACCGTATAGATCTACACACACTACATACCTATTTAAGAGACCATACATGTATATATTTATGCATATAAAGTGGAGTAAATTTAGACCTGGGCAGTAATGCATGTATCTAACCTTACATATGGAACTAAATCCACCTATTTAAACCTGGACAGTAGTAAACATGCACAGCTTCCTTCTGGTGGTCAAAGCTTTACCTAAGATTTATGTGCAAAATTTTCTTCCCAGCCCATATCAGCACAAGAGAAATCAAGAGTAGGCCCCACGTATTCCCCTCTACACCCAAAGAGGGGGAGCATCTCCTACAGCCAGAAACAACATGAAATTGCCTCCGAGATTTTTTGTTAACAAAAAATGAATTGTCTAGTGCTGATCACCACAGTTAGGAAATGTTATTGCTGAACCAAACATTATTTTTCTCTGTACCCTAGTATTATTGGAACATTAAGAACATTACTGAGAACAGTAATTATCATGTCAGACCAAAAAATCCAGCCACCCAGCACCTTGTCTGCTGCAGTGGTTAGAAAACACAACAAAACAAAACCAAAACACAAACAAAAAACTAACAGTAGAATAAGCACACATTTATTTTGTTTTATTCTTTGCCGTGACATCATTTGCTTTAGGGTCCCTTCCACACATGTCTCCCAAGGGTACAGCCTGGATTGTCCTTATCCAATATAATTTCACACTGTTTTTTACAGATGCAAATCTACAGAGACAAGACCAGGCTGTACAGAATTTAATAAGCAGTGCATAAAAGGGTGGGAGCTAAATTTATCTCTGGACAAGAGACTTTGCTTCAGAGCAGTATCACACCTTCTGCCAAGCAGGGACAAGCTGGGAAACAGGAGTGGGGGGCTGAGGACTTAAGATGCCTTCCCCTATCACAGGGGCAGTACCCAAAAGGGAGCGGCTGCAAAGCAACACAGTCCATGAGAAACAAAAGCACAGGACAAAGGAGCACACGTGATCCCACCTTTTTGCACATTTGATGATCAGCCACTAGAACTGGACCAGCATGGAGGAAAAAAAAAAAATACCCAGCTGCTGATTTTGACCTAAAGCTGATTACTCTCCTCATAGGCTACGGTGAGATTGGGAAGCAGACTCAAGTTTCCCAATTTTGTCTCCTTTCTACTCCCAGAAGCATATAATTAGGCAAATAACCCTTAATCAGGATCAGGTTAACTGATAGACCCCCATACTAGTATGAGAACACACCATGTCAAGATTTCTGCTGACTATTTTAAAACTTGAGAAGCTATAAATAAAAGACAGTTCTTAGTTTCTTCTCTGTGCCAAAATTTCACCAGCTATTGCTGCAATGGGCTGGATGCAGGCACAGAATCATAGAACAGTTGAGGCTGGAAGAGACTTCTAGAGGTCATCTTGTCCAACCGCCCCTGCTCAAGCAGGGTCACCTAGAGCTGGTTGCCCAGGACCATGTCCAGATGGCTTTTGAGTATCTTTAAGAAGTGACACTCCACCTCTTTAGCCAACCTGTTCCAGTGACCATGGAGCTACATGCATGCATGATTAAGTGGGAGGAAAACAGGAGACAAGGGAGCTAAGAGTCCTGGACCTCCTCACCTTCCCCTGACATGAGTTTGTGGTTTGTGCACTGTGACTCCATACTGAGAAACTTGATTGTTAGGGCTGTTCCCAGGCCTGACTATTTTTACATCTCTCATATTGTATGAATCGCTCAAGGTATTTCTCAGCCCCCACAGTCAAAACATATATAAGCTGACATGTTCTGAAAACACAGTGTCATTGTGTAAGCAGAAATGACTCCCACACAGAAGTTGCCAGAGCGGATGAGATTAATGGTCAGCACAGACTTCAATCCCAACTCAGAGAGCAAACAGGGCTAAGTGCTTCCCAAAGAAAGGATGAAAGCCCTTCCATGGACAATTAGGCAGAACTGTCCCACTGTGGGCAATCTTTTGCCTATTTCAGGCAGTCACTGACCAGCTTATGCCCTTGGAGCACACAGACTCATCTCCCTTACGAATTTTTACCCCAACTAGCAAAACTGCAGGTATTTTTATTTGACACATGCCAGGCTGACTCCTCATTTCTGTGGTACTGAATTCAGTCTGAGCTGTAAAGCTCTCGGACTCTGGTTATTATTGATGCAGAGAGCATGCCTTCTTTTCAAAAAGAATGGGACAGCACTGAGTGGAAGCACATGCTGCTTGGAAAGACATTGTCAAATGTAGTAATGTTGTGTTTTGTACTGACATTTAAAAACATTACATTTGCTCAAGACAATTCTCCTCCTTATTACATGCACCACTACACAGCTTTCTGGTGAACTACCCTCTTGACTTGAAAAGAAAAAAAAAAAAAAAAAAAGACAAAAACCCATGTGGCTTTCCATGGGATCCACTCAGGAAACAGGGGGAGTCACATGGATAATATAAGAGTCTTGAGTAGCCATCTTCCACATTTAACAAAATATGACCAGGGCAAAGTATCAGAATAAAAACATTGCATTTGGATCACACTGAACTAGATAAAAGTACCACTATCTTTATCGTGCCTTGTTCAAGTTGTTATTTTCAGTATATGTAGTTGTGATGCTCACTCTACTACTGAATTTATTAATAGATAATATCCCATGTAAACTCATTAGCATCGTTTATGTTCAGATGCTCAGAACTTCATAAAGTACTAGCAACAACAGACAACAGATTTGGTCTCCAGTGAAAATATCGAGTTTCCTCAACAAAAGGAAAACAATATGCACAGTTAAACAGGCAAGTTTACAGTTTAAACACTTTTCTATCCTTCCCCATAAAAAGCATTAAAAAAAATGGAAATTCATAGAGTCACACAGAAATACTTTGGACTTCAAAAAATCATCTAGTTCGTGTCTCCTCCCAAGGTAAGACGAATTATACATAATTTAGGTCACCTAACCTATCCCTCCATTTCTACAGTGCTGTCCCTTATTACAGTTACATTTTATGTATATGCCACATCTTATCACTAGGTCACTAGGTATCTACAATCTATCATATTTCACTATTAAAATTAATCATCTTAATATTGAGAACATCTGTTCACTCAATTTTCCTTCTAGCAGAAACTCCTTTATAAACCTAACATAATTGTTCACATTCCAGATGTTTATCTTATCAACATACAGTTTACAAAACTTACCTTAACTATCCCAGCACAGCTGATGCAAGTTTGCACAGCAGTTTTCTATGCATTTCCCCAACTCTGTACGTTACTCTTTACTTATATACTGGTATTTGGAAATGGTAGGTCAATCTAGTAGCTCTCACCAAGCAATAGTACTAGGGTGGTGCTAAATGGAACCAAATTGTTCAAGAACAAAGCTCAAAGAAAACTACATATATACATTTTATATAT